>NC_036239.1:20893875-20898914 GCF_002742605.1 Olea europaea var. sylvestris
AACAAAAACTCAAAATACAAAACTCAAAATGAATTCAAAACTCAAAACACAAAACTGAAACACAAAGAGAACACCCCCTAAGCAACTTATTATCTGCCGGTTATAACTCCCTCTCCTACCGGAGGACTCCAGCAGAAATTCTCAGAATCGTGTACAGTACCGGTGACGAGCACATTCCCAGTGGATTCTTCCCGGAGGAAGCCAATGGAAAAATAGCCCAGGAACTTCTCAGAGAGCCGTAGTAAAGACACTAAGTATATGTTTGATGCAAAATATTGAACATATACTACTATTCTCTCTTCTATCAAATAAGTGTGACTAAAGAATCCTTGCTACTTTATGCATTCAGTAATTTGTTCGATTATTTTTCCAGTATCTCAAAACAGATTTATGTGAAACAACTAAATTAAAATTAAAAACAATTAAATATCTCAAAAGCACATAAACACCACCAAAGCTTCGCAAAGGTCAAATAGTATCAATTTTAATTGCAAACATTAAATTTCAATCCCAGCCCATAATTGAAGCTTCACACATAAAAATCCTAAAATAAACCGAAAAAGGGCTCTGAATGAATTGAGATCAGAAGTTCACCAACCAGATCACTGCTGTCGAACTTCAACTTTCTTTTTCTGCCAGAGCCTATCAAGAGCACTGTCAGCATCACCCTGCAAAAAGTTTTTTTCCCAAATCCGAATTGGTACGATGCTTAATTACAGGCATAATGATATGAAAGAGATAATGTAATATTTGGCATCAAAAGAAATTATAACTAAAAATCCTCAAACCATTTGATTTCTTGCATTCTCAAATCTTGCACCCTTCCTCGTTTACATAATATTACGTCTCTCCATTATATTATTACCAAATAAAGAAATAATTGACTTAAAATGAACTAGTGGTTCTAGCATTTTCACGACATAGCAGCAGCAAATTTTCTTTCCTTTGAGTTGGTTGGGATACCAACTTACAGCAACAACAATAATTGCAGCTCTCTCTTTTATAGTTTTATATAACAAACAAATATCCAAGATATTCACACAATTACAAGTGAATAGCATAGATAATAAGAATTTCTTGCTTTGCAATGAAAATATATATGATAAAACAAAGAAAAGAGAAGAAAAAACATGCTACAGCCAGTGGCCCACAAAAGCAGTTATATTTTAACATGGCCAATTGATGGTTAACATTTGAAATATACACTAGAGTTCAAGTTGATTGAATGAAGAGAAATTGATTAAGTAAAAGAGAGACGAAAAATGCATGAGCTGTTCTACAAAATTCTGAGAAACATGAGTTTACATGGTAAAATAAGAAATCCTTCCAAGATATAGTATTCACCAATCACTGGTTGTGTAAATATTCAAAAAATATATTCTTTTCATAAATAGAGTTGTTGTCTTGTAATGTAGCTTGTTTGCTACTGTTGTATGATGGAATTCCAGAAAACTCAAAGCTAAGGAATTGCAACTGTCGAAGTTGGTTCCAAACAAGGGTTAGTTAATGTAGATTCAAAATATGAGCAATGAAACTTCTGGGAGTAGAATGTAGACTCAGGTCGAATGGAAACACTACAAGCCTAATGTTTCCGTTCTGTCTTTCGAGGATTTTCTTGGATCATTTGGTTGATAAATTGCTTGTGCATATGTATTAATACATTCAAGTCGTGGTTTTTGGAAAGAGATAACATTCGAAGTTAACTAGAAGTAGAAACAATTTTTACTAGAAGCAGAATTTAAAAAAAAAATAAAAATAAAAATAATTAAATAAATAAATAAATAATAAAAAATTGTAAAGTAAGTTTTTAATCTATTGATCCCTCCAAACTGAATCCCAACAAGTTGGGACAAAAACACCGAGAATAAACAAAATAATGCCAACATCCATTCAATCAATTTGCTTATCAATAAAAATAAATTTTCAACAAATTATGATAACAATAATAAGAGTGACTCAAACAAATAACTACCACTTTTTATCGAAATATAAAACAGCAGAAATTTGCAGCTTTTCAATTCCAAACTGGCAAAACTGGGGAAAATATTACCTGGGCACGAACAAATCCACAAAGAGCAAAGGTGGAGAACTGGCCAGTGTATCGGCCAGTTTCATCCAGGTGTCCAACATTGATCTGGACAGATGCATGATCCTTAGAAGTGATCAGCCTGTTTGTGGCAGAGCTGCACCACAACCGTAATTATTAAGCCCAGAACCCATGTGAGGATGGAACATTTAATTAAAAAAGCGCTAACAGTAGCTGTATAAAAAATATGCCTACCACTTCCTGGGGATGTAGAGATCCATGTTTTGTCCTTCTTCATTCTGCATCTTGGCTAATTGTCCTAGTATTCAAGGAATTCACAAAGCTGAGAGCACCTGAATCCACAGAAAGCTCAATAAAATACCCAAAAAGAAAGCAACGAACTAAGTACTTCTGCCCATTAATAATCTATACACTGAAACTGCAAGGAATTCAGCGTGTTTTTATTTAACAATTTTTTACCTAAATACTTTTCAATCAATAAACCAGACTAAGATTATTACTCCTTCTGTCCAATAAAGATAGTCCTATTTCTTTTTTCACACGGATTAAGAAAATTTAATTAATATAGTTGAAATAATAAATTTTATCATCATTTTACTAATATACCCTTACATTAATGCAATCAATATTCAAAGTAATTAAATTATGCATGCAACATTCAAGGTAATTAAACTATATATTTATGATAACAAAGCAGATTAAATAGGGGCATATTAGAAAATTAATATATCAATTACACTCTCAAATAAGAAACGGGACTATAATTTGGGACAAATGAAAAAGGAAGACGAGACTATCTTTACCGACGAGTGAGTATAAATTATCCAAGAGGTGCGAATCATTTACCCAAACTAAAAATAAATGTACATAATCTGTTAGGTTTATTGTTAATTTAATTGTTGAATCCTGTTCTGCAGAGGCCTGAATTGATTAATATACTGATGCACATAATATATTACCAAAATATTCTTCAAAAGTCCATTATAAAGACAAAATTTACTTCACTGTACAGGAGAATTTCTTGCATTCAACCACAAAATAACACTTGAAACAAAGTCCTTCAACAAATCTTAATCAGAAAATAAACTTATCAAACGGAACTTGTCACATGATTAACGTAAGTAAATATTGTTAGTTTCAAATTGCTAATGTAAATATACTCGTAGCTGTGTATCTATATTTCGATCTACATGCGGATGATGAAGTTAAAGAAGAAACAAGAGAGTACCAGTCCCAGAATACGCAGGTGAAGACGCGCGAGACAGAGAGATCAGCCGGTTGGGGGAAGAAATCATCTTTTCACTAATTTATTTTATATGTACGTTAAGATGAAGAAAAAACCCTAGGTAAAATTACATATTGACCCACGGCCTTTGGCTCCTGTTGCAGAATAGTTTCCAACTCTCAATCGTGTTTAATCCTAGGAATCTCAATCGTGTTTAACCCTAGAAATATGCTACTTATACATAATTCTGTATTTATAAAGGTGTTCATCCCCTTACATGGAGGAGGATTCACTTTCAATAAAATATAATTTATTCAAAATTGGTCCCCTTCATGTAAGAAGGGTGGATACCGCTATGGATATCTTGATATATGTATAGCATCATTCTTAATCCTAACTGATGCTAACAAAAATTTTACTTGCAGATTTTTCGAGTTTAATGATTTGGATTGAGCACGATCACAGTCTTTCGGTACCTGAAACAAAGGCAACAAGGTATGTTCTCGTCGCCCCTCCGATGTTTAAGTCAGAAAGGATTTTATATGCTTGAGATTATAAACTGGAGAATAATGAAAACGTATCTGAATAATAGCTCAAGGTTCTGTATTTATAGTAGTAAGCGATATTCACCTAGTGGGACTCAAATAATTGGGTATCTCTATCCAACGGAGTCCTATTAGGCGAAGGAACTGGACCAATGCCATAATTATGTGTGGGATAGAATCTTTACGGGAGTAAAGTATATGGTTGAGTTAGAGTCCTAATTGCATAGGAATTCTAAAGAGTCAACAATTGTAAGTTATGAGGAGAGCATATATACTCAAGGACTATTTATGCTTGAGGACAAGTATCGTAACATGTTAAAGCAGCAAGACAGGGAGTGCTCGAGCATAATCCCTAGGAGTGAGTATATGCTCGAGCACTCATATGTGGAATTGCAAGTTTATCCAAGATTTGTCGTCGGGATACATGATCGAGCATTCATGTAATGATATCATAAAAGGGTAGCGTAATCCTCGGGATAATATGGTGATCGGGTTATCTCGGAATGTCAGTATCATTGGCCCCCGTGCACATATACTCGAAGCCTTCGCTCGAGGATATGATGCAAAGAGGCTTGAAGGCAAAAAGCTCGGGTGCGTGAGCTCGAGGAAGTTTTTGAAGACAGGTGTTCAGAAGAGCTGACGTGTATTGAGGTAAGCCCTAAATAAGAAGAGGCTGTAAAAATGGTATGGGTTGGATGTAGGGCACGTGGCCAGATTTGACGGTCGGGATAGTGAATTTTGGGCTACCCGCTCCTGTTGCCTATAAATACCCTCTTCACATTTCATTTTTCATTTTTTACTCTCAGTAATCTTCTCTTGCTAATCATCGAGATCAGAACTTTGGTGGGGTTTTTAGGCGTCGACTTTAAGGTAAGACCTCGAGATCTTAAGTTATTCTTTAGGCACTTTTTTACCTAGGTCAGGATGTCTAGAAGTAGTAGTAGTAGTAGTAGTGAGTCTTCGACTTCTTCCAGAGGAATAATCCCGAGGACGTAGGATGCTTGATCATACCCATGGCCGTGCCTATTAATGCCCAACCTCGAGCACAAAGTATCCCGACCCATTTAGGTACCCCCAAAGCCCCTTGTAAATTTAAAGAACATCTAGCAATATCGATGGCTAGAGAGCACGGGCTCATGCCGAAGTGTGATATTAGGACGCCATGGGGAGAGGATAGGATGGCCTTTGCTCGGGATGGAGAGTTTGTAATTTTTAGGGACTC
>NC_036239.1:20899396-20905085 GCF_002742605.1 Olea europaea var. sylvestris
TTTTAGTCCTAGGTGGGTTTTGCCCGACACTGCCAGGTTTTGTGAAGGGCATGCCTATTTTGAGTCTTTAGAAAGGCATAGGGAGATGTTAGAGAACCTTGAGCCTCTTGTCTATGATATAGATGACATCCTCGGGGATGACATTCCCGATCTTGCGGATGTGAAAGGCACTGAGGGTAGGGATCATCCTTTTGCCTTCTTCTTCATCGATCTGTCTTTGAATGTATAATTGTGCTCATGTTAATGACTTATTTTTACAAAGATGACTTTCGATCCTTCAGACCTTAGACAGGCCGTGAATAAAAAGTCAAAGGCCCTTCAGGCTCGAGCTCCAGGTCAAAAAAGAGGGAAGAAGAGAGCTTGTGATTCAAGTCCCGAGAATATTAGGAGTGGGCCAAACGTACCTTCTGCGCGGGGACAATCCCCGATCATTCACAATCATGAAACTCCAATTGTCCCTCTTCGATCGCGTCCTCGGTCAAGGAGTACCCCTGAGGTTGTTGACCTCGAGGATGAGGTCCCTCTTGTGCCTTCATTCGAGATCTTGATTGGTGTCCTCTGGTGTTGAGCATCTTGGACAAATATCGAAAGGACCTCAGCTTCGACGAGGGCATGAAAGCTCTTGAATCCCTTACGCTGAAGGTAAGCTCGCTCAACTTACTTGGTGTAATTTATGGGTTTATATGATGTGATCGTTTAAGTTCGGGTTTTATATATTGCAGACTCTGAGTATTGCCCGAGGCCTCTCTCTGAAGGGGAAAGACGAGGCACATAAAACTGCTGAAATCGAGGATACTTCTCGAGCACATGAGAAAAGGATAGTTGACATGGAGGCTGAGCGCTTCCTTCTCCAGAGAGAGCGCGATGACGCGAAGATCGACCTTCAGATAGCTCGAAAAGAGGCTGGAGTGGCTAAGGGTGAGGCCGAGGATTTAAAGCTCGAGATCGAGCATTTGAAGAGAGATTTGAAACTCACCTGACTGAAGCTCAAGGCATTGCGATCGAAGATTTCAAAACGTCTGAGGAGTTCAGCGGGCTGAAGGGAAAGTACGCCATGAGCTCATACTTCCACGCTTTGAAAGAGGCTCGGGCATTTTTGTGGTCGAAGCCTGATGCAAAGCCCGAGGATTTAAAGAACATCCCTGAGGTTGCTGAAGACCTCGAGCTTTCAGAGTCCGAGGAAACCGTCGAGGACCAGGAGGTCGATATTGATGGTGAGGACGTGGCGGAAGAGCAAGGAAGCATGGCCTCGGGAGAAGGAGCCGAGGACCTAGATTAGTTTCTATTTTTCTTTTTATTTTTGGATACTCTTGGCTCTTGTACTGATTAATCAGTTTTTGAAATCAATGTGTTCTTCTCGAGCTTAACTTGCATTTCTTGCTATGTTACTTCGATTATGTTTACTCGAGCTTTAAGTTCATTTGAGAACTATGCTAAGTGATGTGACCTAGCTCGACTTTAAGAGAATCCATAACTCGACACCTAGACAAATCAAATAACTCGACGCCTGAGATGTATTAAACAGCTCGATGCCTAAGATGTATTAAACGGCTCGACGCCTAAGATGTTTTAATATCTCAACGCCTAAATGAAGTTTTAGCCTTGACGTATTTATTCACTGACAACAAAGATTTATTTTTGACATGCTCGACCAATAATACTCTCTCGAGGACTGAATTTCACCAAATCATTTTTGAAATTATGTGCTGAGCTCGAGCATGTATACAAGTTATCTCAATGACTCAATTTTGTAAAATCGTTTTTTGACGTTATACAACGAGCTCGTGCATATTATGCATGTTCATCTCGAGGACTCAATGACAATGTAATTGTATCAACCTATAGCGTGATCACCGAGGACAGTAATGGCCTTTTTATAAGTTTTATCACATCGTTGATCGGGCACTGTGTGCTCGGGAATGTTAGCTTGCTTGCTTGGGGCAATGCTTGATTGCTTGTGCGGGGCAAGGTTGGAGTTGCTTGCTCGGGACCAGGCTTTTTGGTTGCTTGCGCGGGGCAAGGCTTTTTGATTCTTTTTTGATTGCTTGCGCGAGGCAAGGCTTGAGTTGCTTGCTCGTGGCAAGGCTTTTTGGTTGCTTGCGCGGGGCAAGGCTTTTTGATTGCTTGCGCGAGGCAAGGCTTTTTTAATTGCTTGCTCGGGGCAAGGCTTTTAGTAGCTAGATCATATTCTAACGAATAGCTTAATTCTTATTATACTTTTAAAAATAGACTTGGCACGCAGGCCTAACAACAAAAAACGTGAACCTTGGCATGCTTGCCTGACTACCGAAAAATAAAACTTGGCACGCAGGCCTGAGAATTGAAAACGTGAACCTTGACGCGTAGGCCTGAAAACTAATAACTGGAAGACCAAGTTACTTGTAATATATCTTTAAATTTTCGGCGTTCCATGGTCTTGGAAGTGGTCTTCCAGTTGTATCCCTTAAACTGTATGTGCCTCCTTGGAGATGTCGTATGACTTCGAAAGGCCCTTCCCAAACTGGTCCTAGCTTGCTCGGGGTATGACCTGCTGCTTCGGCCCTTCTTAACACAAGGTGTCTGGCTCTGAATCTCCGCATCCTCACTTTTTTATTGAAATACTTTGCTATTTTATCTTGGTAGGAGGCCATTCTTAAAACTGCCTGATCACGAACTTCTTCCAAGAGGTCGAGGTGTTCAGTGGTACGCCCTGCATCTTCGAGCTCAAGCTTTCTTTGGCTGGGCAACCTGACTTCAACAAGGATGGCGGCCTCAATACCAAAATCCAACATGAAGGGGGTTTCCCCCGTAGCAGTTATGTGGGACGTTATATACATCCAAAGTATGGAAGGTAACTCGTCAGGCCAGAAACCCCTTGCATCCCCGATCCTTGTGCGGAGGTCTTGTAATATAATCCGTTTGGTCACTTCGACGAGACCATTACTTTGAGGATGGGAAACCGACGTCAAACGGTGATCAACCCCTAGGTTGGAACAGAAGTTTTTAAATTGTGCATTGTCAAACTGCCTGCCATTATCAGTTATGAGGACTTTCGGTATCCCGAACCTGCATATCATGGATGTCCAAATGAAACTTCTTAACTTAGGCTCTGAAATTGTTGCTAAAGGCTCAGCCTCCACCCACTTAGTGAAATACTCTACAGCCACAGCCACAAACTTCAATTCCCCCCTAGTTATTGGAAAGGGACCAAGGATGTCAATTCCCCATTGCTCAATGGGGCTGTGCAACTAATGCTAGTGAGGTCTTCTGTGGGAGGGTGGATGACATTGCCAAATCTTTGGCACTTGTCACACTTCTTGACATATTCATGGGCATCTTTCTTCATGGGTGGCCAATAATATCCATACCTTGTGAGCTTGAAGGCTAATGCTCGAGCTCCTTGATGGTTCCCACATATTCCTTCATGAACTTCTTCTAGGGCCTGGGATGATTCGGAAGGCCTAAGGCATTTGAGGTATGGAAGTGTGAGGCGTCTGCAAAACAAAACTCCCTCAATCATGCAATACCTCGGAGCTTTGGACCGGATGCTTCTTGCTGCTCGAGGATCTTCTAGAAGACTGCCATGTTTTATGAAGTCCACTATTGGATCCATCCACGATGGTTCATTATCAATATCCATGACACCTATGGTCTGATTGATGCTTGGCTCAGTTACAATTCTAACGTGGACTGTCCTGTCAAGTCCATCTAGTCCCATGAACAGCAATCTTGACAAGGCATCGGCCTTACAATTCTCAGCTCGAGTAATTTTCATGATTTCACAACTTTTGAACCTTCTTTGGAGATCATGCACTTTCAAGCAGTATAAGCTCATCTTCTCGTCCTTCCTATCGAACGTCCCTTTGATTTGTCCAACCACCAACTGGGAATCACTGTAAATTTTGATATTTTCAAGCTCGAGATTTATGGCGAGTTCCATAGCTATGATGACGGCCTCATACTCTGCTTCATTATTGGTTTCCTCAAATTCGAACCTGAGTGCATACTGAATGTTTATGAGCATGTCCGGGCTTATGATTATGACCCCTGCACCCGAGCCTGAGGAGTTTAATACTCCATCTACGAAGATTTGCCACACGCCTGTGGTCGAGTTCGAGCTACCATCTGGCCCTCAAGGCCTTGGGGTGAGTTCTGCAATGAAGTCAGCTAAGGCCTGAGCTTTGATAGATGGACGGGGCTTGAATTCTATGTCAAATTCTCCAAGTTCAATTGCCTACCTCAATAATCTTCCTGAGACATCAAGTTTTTGAAGAATGTATTTTAGAGGCTGATTGGTGAGCACTACAATAGGATGTGACTAAAAATATTACCGAAGTTTTCGTGCTGCCACTATCAGTACAAGGGCAAGTTGTTTAGTCAAAGTGTATCTTGTTTCTGTATCAAGTAGGACTTTGCTTACATAATAAATGGGTTGCTGGGCACTGTTAACCTCTTTCACCAAGACACCACTCACTACATTTTGAGATACAGCTAAGTATAAATAAAGAGTATCCCCGAGCTTGGGTTTGGTGAGGATAGGAGGAGACTCCAATGTCTGCATGAGCTCCTGAAAAGCCTTCTCACACTCCTTATTCCATTCAAAGCAATGATTATCCCTGAGGGCTTTGAAGAAGGGGAAGCACCTGTCTGCTGCTCGGGACATGAACCTGTTTAAGGCGGCTACCCTGCCTATCAACTTTTGAACTTCTTTTTTGGTCCTTGGTGATTCCATTGCTGCCAGAGCCTGAATCTTGTTGGGGTTGGCCTCAATCCTTTGATGAGTGATCATGAAACCCAAAAACTTCCCTGAAGCTACGCCGAATACACACTTCTCTGGGTTGAACTTCATCTTATATTTTCATAGGGTGACGAACACCTCCTCTAGGTCAGATATGTGTTCCTCCACCTTCTTACTCTTTACAACCATGTCGTCTACATAGGCTTCGATGTTCTTCCCTATCAAATCGGTGAAGACTTTGTTGATGAGTCTCTGATATGTTGCCTCAGCATTTTTCAACCCAAATGGCATCACCCTATAGCAATATATGGCTGAATTAGCCATGAATGAAGTCTTTTCTTGGTCTTCTTTGGCCATGAGGATTTGATGATACCCTGAGAATACATCTAAGAAGTTGTATAGCTTATGTCCGGATGTGCTATCCACAAAATTGTCAACCCTTGGTAGTGGGTAGTTGTCCTTTGGGCACGCCTTATTGAGATCTATGAAGTCAATGCAGACCCTCCATTTACCACTGGCCTTTTTCACTAGAACAACATTAGTGAGCCAATCGGGGTATTGGACTTCCCTTATGAACCCCGCTCCCAACAATTTGCTGACTTCTTCCTGAATGACCACACGTCTTTTCGGCCAAACTGTCTTTTCCTTTGCTTAACAGGTTTGGCCCCTGGGCTGATATTAAGTTTATGGACAGCTCTTTCTGGGTCTATTCTTGGCATATCCTCCACCTTCCATGCAAAAACATCAATGTTGCAGGACAGACAATTGATGATTTCCTCCCAGAGGTTGGCCTTGAGATCCTGACTAATAGTAATGCCTTTCCCGTGCTCGAGCTTGACCACTTCCAACTCCTCAACGGGGGCCAATCTACCCCTTGGCTCGAGCTCGAGCTCGAGCTCGAGGTCTGCAAGTTGCATGAAGTCAGCACTCATTCTTCGGATGCTAATGACATAGCACTGTCTAGCAGCTGTT
>NC_036239.1:20908118-20937035 GCF_002742605.1 Olea europaea var. sylvestris
AGTGCATTTGCACTGTCTCGAGTGATGATTATAGGGGGTTTTGGTTTGTTCTTTGAATCAGGGGGTCTACCTCTTAGTCTTCTAGTCATTTCCCCTTCTTCGGTGGTAAGCACTATCTCTTTCCCCTCGGCGATTCCACCGATGGTGGTGATGGTGGCGGTGTGGAAATATCATAATTTTCATCACAATCTCTCTTTAGGTTGCGATTTAAATGACTGTTTTCGCTTTTTTATCTTCGAGATCCCGCTGGCGGTTTTGGAATTGGTGGTGGTGGAGTTGAAGATCTCTGACCTGAATCGAAGATAACAAAATGCGTCCTCGAGCTATTAACTTATCCATCACTTAACTTGAAATACATGTCTACTTCTTTAACTTATAGAGAATCTTGATGAACATGTTCAAATTTAGACGATTTTGGTGGGTTTTGGATTTGGAATGAGTGGGTGTGAGAGGGGTGAGTGGAGAAGAAGATGGATAGTGTGTTTTATTTAATTATTAATATATTGTAATTATGTTTTTTTGTTGAAAATGTAGAGTTATCATTTTATCCTTTAAAAATTAGTCAAAATTAAGGTCAATGTTAATTTTTTGGTCAACTAACGGTCAAATTAACAATTTTCATCAATTTGGACTTCAACTGCGAATTTTTGAAATGTTTGGTATCTGGTTGGCACAAATAAAATGTTTAGGTCAAGTCTGCTAATAAAAATAAACTTTGGTACCTCGACTGCAGTTTTTTCTAAATAAAAATTCAATCCAAAGCTCAAGATCAACTCATAAAGGAGAAGAAAAGATAAATCATTAAACACGGCATAAAAGATAAAATCTCGATTGGTGATCCTCAAGGATTTTGATTCTTGATGACCGATCACTTTGAGAATAATGAAAAAATTGAATTCTTATGAAATATTGCATTAAAAATATATTTTTTCATATTGGGTTATATTAAAAGTATGAATTTGTAAAGTATTTATGAAATTATTTAGACTTGAACTTTGATTACCCATTGAAGAAAAGAAGAATAAGCATATGGAAAATGAAATTTTAACGTGAGATAATTCTGGCGTCTAGTTTTTAAAGATCTAGTGCATCTTGATGCAAGAAAAATAGAAATTTGAAAGAATCGAATTCATTATTGGTTCTCCAAGCAATACCAATAACTGGAGTTTTCGATGCATTGTCCAAAATCGACCTATACCGAAATCGAACAGATTGGTTCTATTTGATTTGGTCGATTTCTGAGAAAAAAGGTCCACTGATTCCAAAAAGGGCGAGGATGGAAACATGATTCCTACATCCAAACCCTATTCGATTTTTAATTTATTTTAATTCTATCTTACAATTTGAAAGTGTAAGTATTATGCCCTAGGTCCAATCGACTTTGGACATAAATACTTTTATATATAATTAATGCAATTAAATGGCAGATCTATTATTTAATTAATAGACAATTAAATAAATAATAGAGTCCGTAGATTCAAATATTTGTAATTTATTAATCACAAGGAGTTGTGATTGTGAGATACAAATTACATCTGATTGAATCTTAAATCATCCGTGGTCGTAAGTAATAACGAGATACGGATATCGTTATTACGGATAGACCATCACGTGTGGCATTTCTTACTTGTGAAGTAAGTGGCTGATCTCACAAGTTAAAGTGTGGTGACACTTAAATGAACACGTGGATGTTTGTTATAGAACAAAACATTGGAGACCCGTCGAGAGATTCCACATGGATAACTATCTGAGTGTCGGTGGTTAATCTCTAACGTTCGGTAGTGAAATTGGTCCTTTGACTTGAGGTCGTCATGGTACCTTATATGAGGACAGTCATACTTTGGCGGTGTTGGATGTTGCTCTGAAAAGGGCCGCTAATACGACATCGTTCGGGTACGTCAAGAATCCGGCCAGTCGTAGGCCCAACAAGGCTACCCGACGCCCTTCCCGCCATAGATCCCTTCCACGATACGGAGAAGAAAAGAGAGAGAAGGTACAATTGGAATTGCAGTTGCATCGCGAGAAAAAATGGAGTTCAGTCTGAGCGGGAATGCACTCAAGACCTTCGCTCGCTCTATCACGTGCCTCGCACGCATCGGGAACGAGCTTGTCCTTCAGGCCTCTCCTTCTCAGGTTCCATTTATGGCTTTTTGCTCAGATGTTACGCTGTTTTCTTCTTAAAATTTTCAAAATTTTGACGTCTTCGTATGATAAAGTAGAATTAAACAAAAAGTTGAATTGGTAATATGACAGTTGTTTAATGAAATTTTATGCGTTAGTTGACTAGAAGTTGATATTAAGGAATTATTGCCCAAAACCAGTGCGCCTGATAGTTCAATTAGGGTTCAATAGGTTTAGTAATTATCATTTACTACATATGAGCAACATGAGTAAATAATAATTGATACTCGATTCTGGGTTTGGGAAAAATTAAAGGAAAATGAAGGTGCTCTCAATTTTTAAAGTAAAAGAACCTCCAACGTTGTGAATTGAAAAACGTAAGCCATAAGAACTGCTTGTGCTTTTCCAATTTTCCTTTTAACCTTTGGAGAATACTTTTTCACATTTGCTTAACATCATCACCGGGTGAGATTTATAGGAATTAGAAGGAGAAGCATTATCTATTCTAGATATTGTAGCATGCAATCATTTACATTTACCAGTATATTTGACTCTTTTTTTCCCCTTTTCTTTCGGATGACAGCTCACTCTTCATACTCTTAACTCGTCGAGGTCAGCATATCAATATATAACATTAAGGCCCCATTTCTTTGATGTATTCAGAATATCAGGTGGCCAGATGCAATGCAGCGTGCTTTTGAAGGTGTACCCCCTCCCCCCCCCCAACATTTACTGCTTTGTATTTGGATATATTTTTATTGAGTAGGTTGGGTGATTTTATGCTGATATTGGTTTATGCAGGCAATCTGTTCTGTTCTAAGAACACCCATTGTCAGCATCGATCATTTGAGCATGCTTTTGCCTGATCCTGATGCATCGAAGGTGCAGTGGACTTTGGACTGTGTTAATGGTAAAATGGCTCCTATTTTTATTTTTATCTTCTCTCCATTTCCTGGCTCCGATCGGTGGGATAATTACTCGATGCAATTTACAAGTTTAAGATGTTATTTTGAATTTACCTAAGATTTCGTGTAATGCTATAAAGTCACTGAAAAATAGTTGTAGAGGAACTATCATGAATATTTGTTTTTATACCTTCCACATAATCAATGATTTTAACTTTAGTTTAGCTCTCTTTTCAAATATAAACTCTAACTGGAAGTTTATCCTTCAGGAGTGATTCACATTAAATATGTAATCTGAACTATTAACTAAGTAGATATACATCTGAATCTGATGATCATGCATGACGGTATAGTGGAAGTTGGGTCAATTCAAGTTGTTTCAGAGACATCATGGTACATTCTTCTGATATCAACCTGAAATGAGTAAAAGTGTAAAAAAAAATCATTCTTTTTTTGCAGGTATGAAAAAATCCTATTGGATTACTTGCAATGTTGAACCTGACATACAACAACTATCACTTGATCGGAGAAAGCTTCCCAGCAACTTCGTAGTAAGGCCTCGTGATCTTAGCAGATTATTAGCTAATTTTCAGTCAACCCTTCAGGAGATCACGTTCATTGCGACCCAGCCTTCTTCCTTACCTCTTGATGCTGCAAATGAAATTGGCGGGAAAGCTGTTGAACTCAGAAGTTACATAGACCCTACCAAAGGTAGGCTAGGCTATTGTCTATTTCCCTCTAATGATCTCAGTTTACTGTTAGATTCAATTTTATGGGTTTTTATTTCAGACAATGATTCAACACTTCACACACAGTTGTGGATAGATCCTGCTGAAGAGTTTGTGCAGTATACTCACTCTGGGGATCCTGTAGATGTAACATTTGGAGTGAAAGAGTTGAAGGTACTCAGGCAAACATATTAAATAAATTCACTTCTCTTCTGAAATCGCTGTAAAGAAACTGAGATATTTATCATGTTTTTTAAGTTGTTCACAGCTCTTAATTTTTTTTTCTTGTTTAAAATTCCAGGCATTTCTTGCATTCTGTGAAGGATGTGAAGTTGACATACACTTATATTTTGATAAAGCTGGCGAGTAAGATTAATCTACTTCCAGTGCTTTACCATCTTTATTGCCCCTTTTCCACGCTCCCTCTCTCCCCCCCTCCCTTCCTCAACTCCAGTGCCTTCCTTTTTACCCAATCTGAAGCATGCATGTGCATGCACCAAAATTATACCCCAGGATATATGGTTGGTGACATTGTTGTCATAAATGTGCATAAATTGTATATGATTTAGAGCTAAAACATTGTATCTGAATTGTTGAAGTCTGGATACGATTTAGAGCTTTTGCATTGGATCTGAATTGCTGAAGTGAGAGACTAGATTTATCAATTCATTATAATATTAATGTTATTATATAAGTGTGATTTCTTTCGCTGGCCTTTTGAGGTACGTTGGGGATTTAATGTAGCTACTTTTATGAAGTTACAGCATCCTAGTTTAGCTTGAAGCATAGCATCAGTTGCAATGCACATTGTACCACTGAGTTGATGATGAAAACCATGTGAATCCTTTTATCAGTTTTGCTCTTCCTTCAACGCAACTTGACATTTTTTTGTCTTATATTGAGGGTTCTAAATGTAACTGAAAATCACGTGTCACTTTTTCCTGCTGCTGATATTAACTCTCGGTAACTGTTGAATATATGTGCATTCGGCCTTCTTATTCTGCAAAATGAAGAGTTATTTTCTTTTCCGCATACTTGATTTTGTGGTGCGGGGATATATATTTTGACCTTGTTAACCATGATGTGAAAATTGGAGAAACAGGCCAATCCTGATGGCACCGAAATTTGGGTTTGATGATGGTTCTAATTCAAACTTTGATGCTGCCCTAGTGCTTGCAACTATGCTGGTGTCACAGCTCAATGGTGTGAATTCTACTGCACCTGCAGCAGCAGCAGCCACTGCTTCTCATGGAACAGAGGCCCCAGTACAGGATAGATCAAAAGGAAATGTTTCTGAGCATCCATCCGATCACACCAGAATATGGTCTGAACTCTCAGGTAAACTACGCTTGCTTTTAAACTTAAAGACTAAAGGTTATGTGGTTTCTTAAACTCCAACTGCCTACAGGAAGTGCCACAAGAAGTGGTAATGGTGCTGAAGATAGGCATGTTCCAGGGGAAAGAAATCGAAGTACCAATGAGCAGAGGACGACTCAGGGGATTGGGGCAATGCACATTTCGAAAGATGGATATGCTGCTGGAATGCCTGGGGGTCATAGTGAGTATCCTGATAAATTTCATATTTTTCTCAGTCTTATAGCCATGCTTTTAATAGGTTTGAGATTTTTATAACCGTAATGATACCTTATGTATAATTGCTCCACCAGAGGCAAGCAGAGATCTGCTGCTTGCCTGCTTATGCATGGAACTGGTACGCACATGCTTTACTGTGCTAATGGAGGGAAAATAGAGGCCCTTGTTTGAGCCACTTTTTTCAGTAATACATTTTTCTCCAAATTCATTTTCAACCACACACTCTTAATAAAATAATTTTACACTTAAACCTAAAACTTTTTCATACTTTTCAGTCACATAGTTGCCAAAAAATCATTATTCCCAAATCTATTTTTATCAAATAATGGGGCTCAAACAAGCGCTAGATCTATTGTCAAATTCTAGTACTGCTGTTAAAATTCTTAGTGGTTCACTCGTGACTTGCTTGTTTAGACTTTATGTGTATCAGAAGTGCCATATCTCTGTACTTGTTCAAAGAAAAGGAAAAGAAAAGCGCATTGTCTCAGGTTTAAGCTCTTAGTAATTGAAGCGTATTTTTAGAGAGATTCTTATTGCATTTTCGTGCTGCAAGTTGTTCGATAAGATACAATGATAGATCATCATCAGGATGAGGCTTCTTTCAAAAATTTCTTGAGCTTGAAAGTTGTATGCTTTGAGTCGAGGCACCCAGCTAACTTTCATATTAAATACCATTACTGTATAGGTGGATCTCATTGTCAATTTAAAATTGTTGAACCTGCTGAGACTAGGGGACAACATTGCCTGTCTAGAAATATTTCCATAAATTGTAAATGATTGTTCCATTTCAATGTTATAAAAATAAAAATGACACTTGCCACCAATTTATTGGCATCATTCAACAATTTGAGGATCTAGGATGTGCATCAACCTGAGGAAGCTAGGAACTATAGGCTTTTTAAGTGTGTTATATCTGCAATTAGAATATGATTTGTTTGGCAGTGATACCGTCTTCAATAAATGCAGTAAAATTAATATCTAAGCATATGATACACTTTAAAATGACTAATTTTCTTGACCGAATGCATTAGCTGCCATGCCATGCAAATGGATAATGGTCAACAGCCTCGAGGTTAGTTTCAGCGTGCAGGATTTGCCTTGTTTATATTTTTTGGTCTGTATTAAATCAACCATCATTTCTTGTGATCTTAGATGGGGCAGAACTAAATGGTCATGTTATCTCACAACGTCATCCAAGTAACTGGGTGGATGCTGATGAGGAAGATGATGAAGGGGATGAGACTGACTTATGCGTGCGCTCAACGCCTCCATACTATGAGGAATGATGGCTATTTTGGATTTTATGCTTTGTTCGTTAAGAGAGTGGACTGGGTACTGGTTTCTCTTGTAAGTGCAATTCTCATTCATTGAAACACTTCAATGCCTTGAATTTTTTCAGTTCTAGCTGCTCAAGTTTGTGGATTAATTTATCCTGCTTGCCTAAATTAGGAGATTTTTTAGTTTCAAGCACAAGGGTCACAGGATGATTTAATTTTGATTTTCTTTTTTAATTTTCTAAACTCCGATAACAAAAACCAGAAAAAGTCCCTGGTGGCATTTTGTAATATTCTTTTCCCTAAAGAAAAAGACAAATAAATTGTTATGCCTCATGATTTTGTCCATCTTGATTATCAAGAGTAATTTATCGAACACCAATAGTAGGGTCTCGAGTGACCCTCAAGCTTCAAATTCCTTTCCTGCAGGGCAGTCCTCCCTGCCCCCACAAATGGAAAAAGAGAGAGAGAAAGAAAAATGATGCAGCTTATTTCTTCTATCAACATAATGCCCTCGTCACTGGCTGCACCTCTGAAATTATTATGGCCTTGTTTGACAACTATTATTTGAAAACTCTTTTTTCTACTTATTCATTTTCAACCATATATTCCCACAATAAAATATTATATACGTAAATGGAAAAATTCTCTACTTTTTAACCACACATTCTCCTAAAAATTACTATTCAAAATATTGTTTTTCTCAAATAATGCTTGTCAAACAGTGGCTATATAACACGTGTTTTGATTTCATCAGTCGCTTTCTTCGAAATTCAATATAAGTTGATTGTGTTGCACTTTCTAGAGCTGCTTGAGAACTTTTAACAGTGTAGAAGTGTAAAAATTATAAGAAATAATAAAGTCTAATTGTTCAATCATTCTATTTGGCTTTAACTTTGATTAACACTTGTATTTTTCTTGAAATATTCTTGGTTTTAGTCTTGTGAATAGAAGAAAAATGTGAAAGATCGTAAACTGAATTATCAGCAATGGAGAAGAAGCAGGAGGAAAAGCATGCTGAGTATATTTATTTTTATTACTTCTTCGATACTGAAGCTGAAACATGTTTCCATTTTGCAGGCGAACTGATAATACGAGTTGGGCAAATCTGCTATACTGGAAAAGTTTTCTGAAATACATTAATGTGAGATATCTAGGAGAAGGTTACCCGATATCAAAGTCTCTGGCCATTAGTTCCCAGGGTTTTTCGGGTGGATGATGCAGTGCATATAAGCGGAAGTTGTAAGGTTTGATTGAATGTTTCAAATCTGGACTGAATTTCAGCATTATCCGTACTGCTTGCTCTCATCGTCAAAGTTCGTTTCTTTGTGAAGTTGCTTAATGTAGAAGAAGAAATACCGGAATTCAAACTGTAATACTTTTTATTGATGATTTCGCAAAACACAAATTTTACAAGTGATAAAATGTTTAGCAACATGGATTGGAGTCTATTATTATAGAAGAAAGAGATGAGTTTTAAATTTTCATTGTAATATGTCGACTAATATTTTGTAGGGAAAATTGCAGCTGAGGTACCAAACATTTCGTTTATTAGCAGACTTTGTTCAAACCTTTCATTTGTGCCACCGTGAGTACCAAACCTTTAAAAAATGTGCAGCTCAAGTTGAAATTGACGGTTTCTGTCCGTTTGATCACAAAAATCGTTAGTTGACCCCAAAAATTAAAAATTTAATTATTTCCTCAAAATAGGGTAAGGGCATTCTGGATATAATATATTTTTCCTATTAAATTAAAAATTAGAAAAGCAAAAGAGCAGAACCACAACCACAACCACCCATCCCCATCTCCTTCTTTCCCAACCCCCTTACAAACGACTTTCCACCTGTAGAAGCCATCTCCGGCACCACCACCTCAAATTGGAGGTAATAAACTCGTCCTCATCTTCATCTTCTACAACGTTGTTGTTTTCCATAATCTCATAATCGTTCACCACAACGTTCTTCACCTCAACGACTGCATTTTCACTCTCATAAACCAAAGCCGACTCCACTGTTGTCGGATGTTCTTCCATAACAGTGCTAATCTCAGTCGGAGTTGGTATTGAGGCAAATTCCAACGGTGGAGGCGCTTTAACTGAAATTAAATTCACATATTCAACAGACTGCTCAGATCCCCTGTGGTGGAAGCGAGACGCAGCAGCGGCGGTGATGATGACTTTCAGTTATAATATCAAAAATACCCCTTCACCAAACTATGAAATTCATCGGAAACTTTCAATTTTTTTTATGGTTGATATACGCAGCGCCTCCACGGCGACGACAACGTCGGTGTCGGAGAAGGACTGGACACGCAGTGCCCACTAGCTTTCATGGATTTACCTCCTTAAAGTCCATCAAATTGCACATTTCGTGGCCTTTATAACCAATGGATTTATTACCCTCATTCACACCCGAAGCGTCATGTCTCGTTCAGCTCCTCCAGATCTCATGGATTTACCTCCTTTTCTTGTTGATGAGTATTGTTGGGTGGGCAGTGGTGGTGATGCCGGTTGGGGGTGGTGACTGTCGGTGATGAATGTGGTGGTTGGGTGGAGTGGTTTTGATTTGGGGAAGAAGGAAATGGTTTTATTATTTTTTAATTTTTAATTTAATAGGGGAAATGTATTATGTCTAGAATGCCTTTACCATATTTTAGGGAAATAATTAAATTTTTAATTTTTGGGGTCAACTAACGGTTTTTGTGGTCAAACAGACGAAAATCGTCAATTTCGACTTGAGATGCACATTTTTTAAATGTTTGGTACTCACGGTAGCACAAATGAAAGGTTTGGACAAAGTCTACTAATAAACGAAAGGTTTTGTACCTCGACTACAATTTTCCCTATTTTGTATCGAATATATCTAGAAGTAGCAGGTGGTTTATATCCGGGCCTTCTTATGCTCGACGTGACATTTTACATTGTCTGATCTCTTCAAAATGTATGCTCGTTGTCTTAATTTAGGGTACTAAAAAGTCTTCCTTGAAAATCGAGGAGACCTTTGTTTATTAAGATATGAAAATAGGGGAAAAATTCATAAGACGGGTGTATTATTTACATCAATTCAAAAATCAGATAAATAGTTTGAAAATTCAAAATTCAAGTATATATTTAATTAATCAAAAATATTTATTAATTAAATATAATAAAGTCACAGGTATAGATCACAATTTATTTATTGGTCACATATCATTAATTTAAGTAGTCACAAATTATTTTAAGGTCACGAATCAAAATTTTTTATAGGTTACAGTTTATGTCGAGGTCATAAATCAAAGAATTTTATAGGTCATTTTATTTCGAGATCACAAATAAAAAATTTAGAGGTCACGGATTATTTCAAGATCAAATTAATTTGGTTACAGATTATCAAAACTTTAGTTCACAATTAAATCGTTGGTCATAGATAACTAAATGGTTGGTTACATACCACCATTACCATCGCTACCACCATAACACCACTACCACCAACTCCAACAAAATCGCTACCACCAGATCAAATCAAATGCTAATAAAAATAAGGACAACCACAACCACCAAGAAACCACCTTCGTCGTCAGAAACCTCCATAACTATCACCACCAAACACCTACAATACCCAACCCACAACTTCACCAACACCATTCACATCACCCTTGCCAACACTAACACCTCCACCACAGTTGGAAACCATCACGACTTCCGCCACCAAACACACCAACACATAACCACCGTCACCTCACTACCTCACAACAACTGGTTCACTCACTGATTCACTCCCAAAACACAAGCAGAACTATTCACAGATTCGTCCATTGTGGAGGCACTACTTCGAAAACACCCAGGGGATCATATTTGTGGTTAACAGTAATGACAGGGATCATAGTTATCAGACTCGACTCAGACATCGTCCCGACCAAGGTACCGGGCCACTAGGTTACTGGTCGAACCGGTGGGTCATTACTTAAAAATAATTTAATAATTTTTAAAGTATAATTTTTTATTTTTTATTTTTTGTTTAACACAAAATTAAAGTTTTCAAGTTCTTTGTCACTAATTTTTCTATACATTTAAATTAATGATTTTTTGAACTTATTTATCAATGATAATGGTTAAATTTTGTATATTGTATTAAAAAATATATTTTTTCCCTTTTTGTGATTTACAAATTATTTTATTAGCTATTGAAAAAAATCTTGTGTATTATCTATTCAATTTATCTTAGTTAAAAAAAATAAATTTCAAACAAAATAAGTATATAAAACAATTATTTGAAATTACAAAGTGAATGAAAATGTTGGACTAATTTCTTTAAAAAAGTTTCTAGAAGTAGCAAATTATTCATAGGTTAGATATAATTTATTAAACAAAAGACGATAAAGTGTTGCTTGCACTAGTGATAAGGTTGTGTTCTACTTAGAGGTCAATGATTCAAATCTTTGATACCTACATTTTCAATATAAAAGAGTTTTGAAATTTGATTTAAAAATCAATCGAGTCAAACCGAGCTGGACCGACCCGAAAATTATTCAAAAACCACCTGTTGGCCCGATCAAATTCGAAATTTGACCGGCCTACTTGCATCTATATAAAATTAGCTAGCCCAACTCGATCAAAGGCTCGGGTCATCGGTTTACTGGGCCAACCGTTCGGGCAAGGCCGATTTTAATAACTATGACAGGGATTGTGTTGTAGAGGCAAGGGATGAACTGCACAGTGGAGTACAGCAAGTCGATCAGCCACATCGGTGCACCACCGCCAGCAACATCACCACACCACACTACTATCGCCTGCCCTTCTCACCAAACTGTGCGGCTACCTAGATCCACTGCACCAGCTCACCACTATCGCTCGCTGTCGTTCTCGTGCACTTGACTGGAATTGATCTCGCCACAGCGTCGACTCTATGACGCCATGACATTGTCGTCGCGCAACCGCATCGATGCACTACCACCATCGCCGCCGCCACCATCACCCTCCGTACCACTACCACCGATCGTTCTCACCACACCACATCGCACAAATGCTTAGATCCATCGCACCAGACTCACCACAACATCGACTCCACAGTGTCGGTCGGGCAAATCTGTGTGGTGTCTACGTTTAGAGTCAACAAAGAGAGATTTAGGTTTGAAAATGGAACCCGGAGATTGGTTGAGGTTAATTAATTATAATATACTTGATTTATGATTAATTAAGGTTTGTACTTGAATTTTGAAAAGTAATCTTTAAATGTCGGCTGTTGTGTAATTTTCACTTAAAACAATTTATCCGTGGGGTCCATTTGGTTTATAGTCTATTTGCATATGGGATATTTCGATTTTTTCTACTGTTTACATTGGTATTATTCTTGAACTATGTTTACATGCCAGGATGACATTGATCGCCACATGAATTGAGAAAAGCTCTTAATTGATAAAGGCTTAATGTCGTCCAATTTCTTAAAAAAGTATGCATTTTGACTTAAGGCGATAAAGTCAAAGTAAATCTTGCTTTAATTCTTATACAATCAATCTACATAACGTGTTATTGTTGGTGACCTTTGATGCTCTGAAGCTGTGGGACCCATAACCCAGCTGAATGTTAGGTCCATATTGGAATGATTCTTGAACTAAAAAACAAACATGCGGAGGTGTCATTGAGATCTAAGTATTAAATTTAATAAATTTAAAATTTACAGTGTCATTATTTTTTATTTTTTTGGGCCTAACAAATTAGTCTAGGTAACAGTAGGGACCACCGCCTCATTATTTAATAAAAGTGGAAAGCAATTTTTTTATTTGAACAATAAGATAGTAGACCCCATTACCACATAAACAGAGGCTTAAATGCAGCGTTACTTTAACAAATTTGACCCCGTTTATTTATTATTTTTGGAAGAATGATAATAAAAAATATAGTCGTTACGAACTCCACACAAAATAAATAAATTTAAATTTGGTGGTTTAATGTGATGGATAACGATCATACTTTTCATTTTAATAAGAAATGAATGGAAACTAAACATGGGCTTGAAGTTCATAATATCAATTTTTATCGTCATTTCATTCAAATATTGATATTTCTACTAAAAAATGATGACAGCCAATCTTTATAAATCATAATAAGTCAATTTGATAGGAATTTTGAAAATCAAAACCTGTTTTTGCAACAAAAAAAATTACGTTTGAACATGTTTGGATAATTTATTAGAAGTACTTTGTTTGATTATTAATTTTTTTTTTTTTTGAGAAAATTGATCTAAGATACTTTTCTAAAGAAGATATTTATAAGAAGCAAAAATAAAAATAGAAATTAGGCCCTAACATTTGATATATAGAAGGAAGAGTTTACTAATAACGAATAAGACAATTAAGAGGAGATACCTGTTTTTTTTTTTTTTTTTTTTCAAGTCAAGTAAAAATAAGTAAAGATAATTAGATAAAAATAAATAAATAAATATATCTGTTTATTTGAGGAGGGAGGACGGCTATGAACGCGGAATCACCGAATTTTATTGTCTTTTATTTGGTCCCCACACACATTTGTATTACATCTTAAGCCCTCAACGGCTACATACACGTAATATAACTCATCCGTTAGCCTAACGCCGTTAGTTTTCGACCCACAAGAAAAATAGAATTCACTTACGACCCCCCAAAGTCGAAAGAGAACTAGATAGTCCCATTATCTTCAATTTTTTTCATGTCTGTTCAAGATTTCAAACTTTTTATAAAATGAGAACACAAATTATCGTCTTACTGATCCCAAATTATACGATAAATACTTGTGATGCAATAATGAGATAATTAACTTTTTTTTGTTGTTGATATATTTGATAGCAAGTTCGACTCACTCCACCAATGCGCGAGCTCATGATAGAGCCAAACAACACTTTCTTGAAAAGAATCTACTTAGGTTCATCCTCGCACCATTATCTCTCGAATAATGCTATTTAGAATTATTGGTTTGTTAACTTGTCTAAGTGACATTACTAATGACATTAAATTACAAGTTCAATTAAATGAATAACACAATTTCACTTTTAATTGAACTTTTCACCTAATGTCACGTAAATCGATGCTAATTGCCCTTGTATTTAAATGGAAAAGCAATGGAAAAAGGAAAACTCTATTTACTGTATGAATTCTGTTAAAAAAAGTCTGTACTTATATAGGATTGTTCCTGGAAAAATGGCCAGTGGTATTTTTGTATTTTGATTAGCATATGAGGCCAAATTTTATGCCTCTCTTACGCCTATATAATTCGGCGTACGTCCCCCATCTCCTCTTGCATTTATTCTTTGAAACACCTCAAATCCCCAAGAGATAAGTAGAGAAAGATAGCTACCATTTCCACCACCGCCACTGCTTAACCATTACCTAATTCAGAAACCGAGAAGGCAAGGTAAAGATCGCATTGAATAATCGGCTTAATGAGAATGGCAAGAACAGCTTCTTCTCTTTTTGTCTCGCTCTGCATAATCACATCACTACTACTTTCCCAAGCCTTAGCTAGCTCAGAGCAGGTGGCGGCCGGGTGGCTAATGCCGATGATGACAGCCGGTTGCAAAGGAACGATTGCTGAGTGTCTATCCGACACCGATGAAGAATTCGATCTGGATTCCGAGGCCAACCGGCGTATCCTAGCCGCTCGCCGCCGCTACATCAGCTACGGCGCGCTCCAGAGGAACAGAGTCCCCTGCTCCCGGCGCGGTGCCTCCTACTACAACTGCCGTCCTGGCGCTCGAGCCAACCCCTACTCCCGTGGATGCTCCGCCATCACTCGCTGCAGGAGTTAAAAATTTCTTTCACTACTGCTATTACTTTTTAATTGAAATTTTTTTTTATCATTTTTTAACTCTTATTTTTCGAGATTGAGTGTTATGTATAAGAGGAAAATGAAGATTTAGGGGTTTGTTAATGGTGAATTATTGATGTTATTTTCGATGTTGGAATAATAATAATAATACCTACTCTTGTTGTATTGAATTATTAGTGTAAATTAAATTCCGAATTTTTTTTATTTTCTTTCAAAATTTTAAATTCGTTGGACAAAAGGATTCGAAATTTTGAATATGATGGAGAGACAGATAGATATCACCTAAACTACAGCTGGAGGCAGGTACTAAATACCATTTATTTACATATCATACCAAATAAAATATAAAAATAATTAATTCCATTTTGGATATTCGAAAGCTCTCTCAGATTTTTATTTGTTACGGGAAGTTGTCACATGGCTCGTGCATCAATTGACTCGAGGCAAGATTTCCAAAGGACAGAGCATTTTTACTGACTATTAAGTTCTTGTTCGGAATGGTTTCAAAAGTTTTAAAAAATCGACAGTTAACTACACATTTTATACGATTTACAATTTTATAACTCGTGTATATATGTGTGTTAAAAGTATGCAAGGCTCATTTATAACTTTTGCTTTGAAATATTTATGTGGTTGGTGTCTTCGTACCATTTCTTTTTATCAAAGAAAAAGTTGTGAAGGCAAGAACAAGAAGAAAAGAAGGCAGGAATAAAGGAAAAGATAGCATTGGAATCTCTAACAAGTTGAGGTTTGATACGCGGCATTGGTAATCAATCGTGCTTGATGTACAATCATAATTGACAATGTTGTTGATAATATGCCACATGCCAAATTATGATTGGACGATTTTAAAAAAATACTTATTTTTGACAACATTGTCATCCATGATCGTACAAATAGATTAATCCATTGGCAATAACTATCCTTTACTTTTTAAATGGAAATATGAGGTCGATATGATATGAATACAAATCATTAGATGTCAATTCAACTCTTTTCACTTGTAAATTTTAGGTATTTAATTGAGCTGTAAAATTCATTGATCAACTCGATATTTGGACATAATTTCGATCTCTCTTGTCAATTAGAGTTTGAGTAACAACATTTGAATGTTCTTTATGCATATCAAAGTTTGGACATTTTTTGAGTTTGAAAGCTCGATTGACGATTTGTGATGTAATTAATTGTGGACTATCATCTTGTTGTTTTGTTTGACAAACCCTATAGTAAAAAAATTATTAGATTTTGATAAAAATTGTTGAAATGGATGATTGAAAAATTGATAAAAATTATGAACCCGTAAAATGTGTGTTAAAATTAATTGTTGACTTATATCACATTTTTAATGACTTTTAAAGTTATACTTAAAAAGCACGCAATAACAAAATGTAACACTACATGTCTAAATCAAGTGACCTATCCATAGTGTCCATATCTTTAGAGCTAGTGGTGTAAATGTGGCTATGAATAATTTTGAGGAATTTAGTGACCCGTGAAGTCGCAATCCAAATGATGCCAATAGTGGAATAAGATATTTCCATGAATTATGGGGTCCGATGAAAATCACATTTGCAGCGTTCTATTGTCTTCTTAAATAGAAGGAACAACATAATAAATTCATTAAGAATAAAGTTTAGTATAAAATTACAAATGAATTATGAAATAAAGTATGTTCTTTAGTTTTATAATCTTTAAATATAAAAATCGGTATTCTCTCCAACAAATTTAACAAATGACTTTATGACATATTTAATATATCAGACCGTAATGAAAAATAAGATTAAAAAAATAATAAAAAAATTGATAAGTTGCATTAAGGAAACATGAAAATGAGACAAAAATTTTAGTGGGACGGTCACGATGTCCTACGTGGTGCAACAGTCAAATGAGAAGTCACCACTCATCGGGTGGCCCAACCTCACCCACCCAATGGGGTGAGGGCACCATGTAGGACGGTGCAACGGTCTCACCGACGCTTTTCTCTAGAGATGGAGTTCAACATAATATCGAGGGTCCAAAAATATGGATATGACCCCTAACAACATTGCCATTGCTGTGACACAATCCCAATTAAAGTAGATGGATATAAGTTAAATTAATGTGCAGGCCAAGTTTGTCCGAGTATAACGCCATTAAAGAATCACATGGTGTGCATGATATTATGTCNGGGGGAGAGAGAGAGAGAGAGGAGAGATTTGAACTAAAGATTACAAAGCAAATACTCAATTATCATCAGAATCTTGATCAAGGATGTACAAATATGGAATTGAAGGTTCATGTTCATGAGTTCCATCTGGCTCTTCCTCCTCCTCCTCCCCCTTGCTTATTTCAGGAATATTCCAACCCAAATGCTTGATATAAACTCTATCAAAGGCATCAATTTTCAATCCTGATGCCAGAAATAGTTCTAACTCGTACACAAACCTATCCGATCTACCCATCAAGAAAGGTCTGACTGCCTGAGAAACCAACAATTTGAACTCTTCTTGCTTCGTCTCAGTAGAAATCTTGGAATGTTTTACTGCATCTCTGCAACATTTTATACACATGAAATCCCGAAAATGCTAAACTATTATCCCCTTACCTCACTTCGTATAAATACATGAATTCTTTTGACTTTTCCAGTCAAATATAGTGTAAAGAGCAGAACAAGTATTTAAGTCAAACTGACATGCAACTTTTACTCCGATAAGCTACCAATTATTATATTTGAGGTAGAATCTGAAAATAGCAAGGATTTTACCTTCTGAAAGAGTCGATCACACCAAATATGTGATGAACAATAATATCTACATCTTCCTCCTGCATATGAATCAGAGAACAAATTCTAGAACATATAAGAAATCGGTTACTAATTCGTCATGGCTCAATTGCAAAGGCAAAGCATTTCAATTTTCACTTCTTGAAGATGACAAGGAACAGAATGTGTTCTGGGGTAAAACAAAGTCACTAAATGAATAATTGTAAATTCACAGAAATCCAGTAAAACAAAGGAAATCTTGAAAGATCTGCACCACCTAAAGATGGAAAATAAGAGATTTAGCAATCTGCGCAAATGAATAAATTTTCTCGTAGGTTTGAACTGAAGGACCATAGTTAATTGTAAGAGTAGAAAGAATCTATGCGCATGCCTGCGGACCAGGGGATGGACAAGTTTAGGGTAGAAAGAATCACAATTATTTGTAAATTTTATCTAGGATACCTACTTCAAGTTACTTGATTTTTCGCTGTGATGTAACCATTAAGATGCAACGTGCATATTCACAATAGATTATCCTAGGATAATGACTTCAAATTTTGATAAATCATATTCACAATAGATTATCCTAGGATAATGACTTCCAATTTTGATCAATCCCCAGAAATTGATTTCTGTAGACAACATCAATGAAAAGTGAAATGAAACAAGGAGAGAAACAATTGAACCTGAGTTACAGCCTGAATTTCCCTTCTCAACCAATCATGTAGCCAACGATTCTGCTGACGATACTTGTGTGACTTCCAGTAACTTGACACTTTTACTTTATCAGCTAAGTTTCCTGTAACCTCATATTTTTTTAGAAAAGAATCAGAAAACTTGGGTGTACTAGGAGAAAAACTAGAAAGGCCATTTTATCAAATCCAATTAGCAGTACGATACCTGGTTCAGTGTAGTAGCATTTCAATCTATACCGGTGAGCTTCTGAAAAGAACTCGCTGAAGAGTTTACTTAAAAATATGATTTAAGAAAACAAAAGTGGGACGATGACAAATGTTTTCAGATAAAGCCTCAAGATAAAGAACAATGTCTAGAGAACTGCAATACCTATTCCTTAAATCCCTATTAACATAATGCCGTTGAAATGAACTTCCATCAAATCCGTATACAATAGATAGGTTTTCGGTCTGCAACCAGATGCATAAAAATCTCAATATAGTCAAAGAGATCAGAGAAACTATAAACGGATTAGATGCTATTGGATGTTAATTCTACACTAGAAACAAATTCAATTACTTTTGGGGGTATAGAAGTGAATCAGCAACCAAGAAGAGAATTGGTGCTCTTTCCACTTGAATTTGTTTTCTTACGATTTACCCTCCTTTTAATCCATAAAAATAAATATATCACGGAGCATTTCACCAACTGGCATATCATTTGTGTCCATATAAAATTCGGCACGTTCTCAAGACCAATTTTTGGCGAAGGAAAGGTGTACATTACTGTACCAGAAGGGTTATTGGACATCACATGTAATGTTATAAACAAAGTAAGAAGTATTATTTACAGTACTTTTAGGAAGACAAAATAAATTAGTTATTAATTGATTGACATCATAATTAAAAATAATCAAGTTAGCACTTTACAGGAACAAAGATAAATCTATACTGCAAATTGATCCTCTCGTCCCCTTTGGGTCCTACTAAATGAAAAAGAATACCTTCTAATTCTTTATGAGCTTCTTGTTATAAGAACCATAGATGAACTTCCATTGCATTTATTTAGCCCTTGTTTGAGCCCCATTATTATAAAACTCATTTTTCTCCAAACTTATTTTCAACCACACATTCTCCCAAACAAAATAATTTTACGAGTAAACCCAAAACATATTCTTACTTTTTAACCACACATTATCCGGGGGAAAAAATTACTATTACAAAATCTATTTTTAAACAAAATGGGGCTCAAACAAAGGCTTAATACCATCAAACAACTATAATTTCTTCAACAATGATAGTTCATTGTAAAAGAAACTTCAAACAATTTATTGTTTAATGGATAAGTGGCAAGATAGCTAATTTTTTTAAAAATATTCAAGCCACGGACAAGAGCAAAATTATTTATCAGTTCAGTAGCTTCATCAACTTAAACATACATTAGATGAAACAAAAAATGATAAAGCAAACCTTGCACAGAGGGCACTTCACGGATGAAGGTCCACAAGAGTGCTTGCTAGCGATTATATTGGTCCATCTTACAATGCAATTAAAGCAAAATTTATCTGCAAAATGATGCATAAACAATTTTTAAGATGCTAATAATTCATTTCTCGGACATGTATCTTCCAATATTAATGTAAAACAACAATTACACTAGCAAATGCTATCTTACATCCAGCCATATGGAAGAACAGACACATTGAACAACTCATATTTAGCTAAACTTGACAGCTTTTCTACTCTTTATCTACAGAGTTAATACATAGAACTTCAAAAACATCGAGACATGCAGGGTAATATTTATTATTTTTGGGTTTAATGGGAGGACTGTTCCAAATTCTATCGGTCATCAAAGTTGATGATAGTTGCTAAATTGTAGGAGGTTCTCTTGGTCTGCTGTTTCGTTTCTTTCAGTTTTCAGATTAGGAAGTTCCTGTCCTGATGTAATTAGGTCCTATGTTTATATGACGGAGTTGGTTACATCTTCAAATATTCAAGAAACTAATTGGAGGTTTCGGTATCTAAAAAGCGGGTTGTGCTCTTATTTGACTGGAAGGATATTTTATTTGCTTAATTAAAAACCTATTAGAGGATGCTCATCTTTTTCTGTATTTTACTTGTCATCGCTATACCCGGCTCTCTACTTGTAGGTAATGGGAAATGGGATACTCCCTGTAAGTGCCCACTGTAAATTGGTACTTATGGAGCATAGAATAAATCTTCTTCACCTTGTTCCTGCAAACAGAGTTGTTCCATTTTTACCAAGAGAATAGAACAAAAAATAGTTTGAAAACCAGTAGGGATAAGCAAAAACGAACAATATTTTGGAAACTTTTCCTCTTTTGCTTCTGCCACAGCATACTGTTACTGTAGCTCTTTAGTTCAAACTTAATGTAAAATGTTTCAAGCTTCTCTACAACCCTTAACTTGTTTCAATGTTTGATTTACCTTTATTAACAAAATCCAGCGTCATTCCACCACAGTTCACCCTCTAAAAGAGATCAACAAAAATTGTTCTATGTTATTTTATTAACGAAAGGCATAACAACAGAAAGCTATGCTCCAGGTATGGAAGTATATTGGAACATAACATTAAGGCTTAGTCTGGATCCTAGCTTTCACTGAAAAAAAGGGGGAGATCTTGATTTTCCTTTCGCATCCAATTAAATACGGGAAATCAAATAAGTTGACATCACAAGGAAAGAAAACCGATTCAAAATTGTCCCTTTCCCCAGTCTCTGCAATCATTTACTTCAAAACCAAACATGATAAGTGACTATCCTAGGTATGATGGTATTCTCCCCGGAAGTCCAGGATCCATTCAAAATGCTCAAAACTTATTAATTGTTGCAACAAGTCAATTATCCGCGGTGTAAAATGACAAAAAACTAAATCTTTCAAACTGATGTGTGTGTGTGTGTCTCTATATATATATATATATCGTTGATCGCTATATATAATGCATTAAATTTCATCAGCTCATAAACTTTTACTTCTTTTCCAGTAATACGAAATTGGAATCCTTTTCATTTTACTTCAGCCATTTTTGATAAGAACTAGTAAGAAGGTCTCAGTCAAATTCATTTAAAATTCAATTGAATTAATCATGACACACACAATTTAAAAAATCCAAATTCTACCTTACTTTCTTATTCTTTCTCTATCATCATAATAAATCCCTTGTGCTATTATTATTTTTTTCCATTTCATCAACTAATTACAGATGATTACTACATAGTGTTCCCCCTAGCAAGTCATATTGCTGTTATGCGTCCTCTTCCATACGTCATCCTTCTCAGTCTATATTCCCTCGACCGCAATTTATCCTCAGTGAATTCCCATAACTTCATAATACTTAAGCAATCGTCACATAAGCCCAGAATCCGGCCCGACGGCCAATAAATTAAAAGATGCAAGATTATCAGTTTCACAAAGAAACGGAGCTTCTTAGCATCTACACTTCAAACCAAAAATAAAATTGGTAGAAAGAGAATGGACTTACGAAAACACTGGTCCAAATAGGAATCTTGAGTGATGGGTCCGAGGCAAATGGGGCACGGGTTCGGGTTGGGAGAAGAACTGCTTTCTGGTTCCACCCTGCTTCTTTCATCTTCAGCCATCATTAGCGAGAGAAGAAGGCACTGCTTTCACTGTGGATTAATTCTACATCCTGATGATATTTGAAAATATTGATTAGTCCTCGAACTTTTGCACTTATTTCAAAATTATTATTGAACTCAAAAATGTTTTGAATTGATCCTTAAACTTTAATATTCATTTCACATCCGTCCTTTTGTCAATGACCTTGGATGAATTAATGGATTTTCTAATACAAGGACAGATCAGAAACTAATACTTAAGTATAAGGATTAATTTACAACAATTTTTTTTTATCTCAGGGACTAATTGGGTTTTTAATCAGAAGTAGGAGAAAAACTAAAATATAAGTTATAGTCTTTGTTGAGGTTTTAATTCAAGGAGTATTGTTTTTGCTAAACCATTGCCATTGACAGGTGACAGTATGAAATTGAGAAGATAAAATGTATATTTGACATATTCGACTCAAACACAAAAAGAAGATTTGTCTAGAAGCAACAATCCTTGAAAGAGTGCATAATAGTTTACTAATTGAGCGCTTTTGCGCTAAAGATGAACGGTGCAAAGCCAAAGTTGTGGATGTAAAAATACATGGGTAATCGAGTGTCCGACCTTAGAAGCAGTGGTGGACAAAGTGAAAGTGAGAACGTCAGCTTGGTGGCATAATTTAATATTTAAGAAAATGTATGGTGATTAAATATTTATGGGATTTAGCTGCTATCGAGCTGTTGCTCGACTCCCCCAGATTTGAAAATGTTGAACCGAGTAGGTACAGAGGATTCTGTAATGGCTTTGTTCAAGGATTTTCATATATTACAGAATCAAAGAAAAGATGATGAACCGCAGCACAGTAAGAGTGTAAATTGCCACGGAAGAACAGGGTGCAAGATAACAGAAAAACAATTCTAGGCTGCATTTATGGATTCACCTCATAGCACAATCTTGTTCCATCAATCAACATATACAACAGCACTCCTCCTGTTAATCCAAGATAACGAAGTAAACATACAGCAGTAAATTCATATTTCATTGCATTCGAGAAAGAGGAGTTCCTTTTGTTCTAAGCCTTGCAAGCAGATCAGAAGTGAAGAAATTGTTCAATTACGTTATCACGCGCAGAACCATCCAGGTAAAATCACCCCTGCATTCATATGCTTTTGGAGCTCCACCTTACGTAGCTGCAATTCACCAACTTGAAATTTCAACATCATAACGTCTTCTTTAATTAACTTTATTTCTTTCTGGGAGCTTATCCATCCCTCCCCGTACCTTTACAAACTCGCAGAATTGCCTCTGGTTTTGTTCTCTGGTTATTCGATGCAGCAGCCATGAAAGATCTTGACATATCAACTTGTTCAAGAAGCATAAACTGAGTGCTAAAGTTCACTGGCGTGCATCTTGGGATAGTTTATGGTATTCCAGCACCCATAATACATTTCCTTTTTCTTCTGTCAGGTTAGGATGTGCCTGTACGGTTAATAGCAAAAACATAAGCTAGATTACAATTAGAGGTGGGCGCGGGTCGGTTCGGTTCGGTTCTCTTTAGAACCGAACCGAACCAAACTTTTCGGGTATCTAGTAAATGGAACCGTCGGGTCCAAATATAATTATGGAACCGTTCGGGTTCGGTTCCATTCGGTTCGGTTCGGTTCCGTTCGGTTCTGTACTATAATTAAATTTTTTAACATTTATAACAACGTTATATAAATACGACTAATGATACATTCAATGGTTTTGGAATGTCAGATATCGGTAAACTACCTTGTTCAAATGATCGCTACGATCAAAGCTTCAGTCGACGAAAGTCACGGCTTCGATCGGAGGTCAGAGTGTCGGCCGACGATTGTATAGGTTTTGGAATATTAGCGAGACTGCGAGAGTGAGTGCGAGTGTTGAGACAATGTTATGCACTTTATTGTAGGTGTTTAGGGTTATTTAGTGGATTTGATTTTGTTTGGCTAAGAAATGAAACAATAAAATAGGTAATTTGGCCAAAAATTAAAAAATTAGAAATGAAACAAATTATTGGGCCAAAAATTTGGATTTAGAAATCATTAATTTGTTAATTCGTTTAGAAAAAATTAAAATTAAAATAATTTCATTTACTCAATATAAAAAAAAAATGAGAAAGATTCGATTCTTATTCGGTTCTTCGGTTCTTGGTCTAGAACCGAGAATCGAACCGTACCCGTCGGTTCTCAATTTAGATACCCGTTCGGGTATTTAATTTGACAAGAACCGTCGGGTTCGGATCGGTTCGGTTCGAGAAATTTGCCCAACCCTAATTACAATAATTTCACATGCGAACCACCTCATCTAAAAAATTAAGCTGCTAGAAAATGGACACTTTTATTTATTTAAATTTAGTATTAAACATGCCCCAAATATGCACACCGGATTCAATTTTCATCAAGCACAGACACATGCACAGTTTTAATAAATGGGCGGTGATGGTACTTGAAACCAAGGAGCTTTGCCTCCTTTGAATAATCTGCACTATGGATTTGTACTAAACTCTATCATTGAAAAGGAAAATAATTGAGAAATATGATTACTCATGTTTAAGTCAACAATTTGAACAAAATTTCTAAGCAAAGAGTTTGCATATCTTAAGGTACATGTCTATAGCTCTATAAAGGGAATACATTCTTTGCAAGGGATTACCTGAAGTAAAGGAAACATAAGCGTCGACCGCTTTAGTAATAATGACCATGTCAAAAAAAGAGTGACACCACTCTTATCTAAAAGATATGTAACTTTACAGCTTTCAAGCATGATAGCTTTTCTTCTTTCGAGCTTGTGTAGCAAATCTGAATCAATTTTCATGATATGAGCTGCCTTTAAAAAATGAGGTATAAAATTGCAGGAAACTGAATTTCTTTCAGCAGGCAGTATCTTAATCAGACATTCAGTCGAAAATTTATGCATTTGCACGGTCAGATTTTTCTGATTTCGATTGTTGTGCCGCAATGTGATTCCAGAAAACCACTTAACTGTCCAGTGAGCAATACAAGAACCTACAAGATTAGGCTGAATCTTTCTCCTTTTAATTGATTCTATTACTTCAATGAAGTGATCTATTCGAAGAAATGAAAGATCTTCGAACCAACAGTGATCTGATAAATTGTCAGCATCCATGTGATTTATGCTTTCAGGCAAAATATTTCAAATACACTTCATTTTCCTCACTGCTATTTGCATTTACATTCATACAGATTTCCCAAGCAATTGTTTCAGAGCGTCATTTCAATATTTGCAAGTCTCTTTCCCAAGAAGAGATGGATTCGCAGCTTTTAAAAATTCTAAATGTATCCTTCCATGATGAAACGATAATATAACTCAAAAAGGACTCAGTTTTCGAAATCAGATTTCCTTGGTCAAGATCATCACTCATTTCAAAGAAGTGAGCGGCACAATAAAGTGGAGTAACATTTGATGCTGTAAGATTGACCTTCCAAACTAAAAACATTTTGCTTCCACCAGGGAGTTCATCAATCTGGAGACTGAGATTGCCACATCCACGATTCTGAAATACCATTCTGTTTGTAAAACCACTTCTTGAGACCACAGGGTAACGAAAGAATATAATATTAAATTAACCACAAATCAAGAAGTATCTAAATAAGGGTGGGGGACTAACACAGAACTTTCATATTTTGAATTTTTTATTTAAAATATGGTAATGAAATGCAATAACCAATTTAGGAGGAAAAATCGATGAAGTGCACCTTATGCACGTGAGAACCCTCTTTTCTTCAATTTGTATGATCAAATCATTTGGAACTTTAGTCTGGATGAACCTACATGAGATGGTTATTAACCAAATGCCATGAACAAACACATGTACCAAAGCAAGAAAATATTGAAGTGGTATTAAATAATTACCAGTTGTTGTTTCTCCTCTCTATAGATTTTGCAACCATATCCACACTGGCTGCAAATATTATACAGTTATTGAGTTTTTTGACACATATTGATCCAGTAACTGGATATACCCTTTCAATACTTTTCACATCCATCACTGCCTTCTCATTCAGAGATGAGTAGTAGTATAAGTTTTCAAAGTTTTTTGGACACTGTTGGGTGACACACAATCTCAAATAGACACATACAATGGATCAGTTTATATAAGAGATTCTACATTTCTAAGGATGACACATCACTTTCAGCCTTTTATCCGATGATTGTAAAGCACAAAGTAGATTGGGACTATTGCCTTTTTTGCTATGATCAATAATGGTTGGGACAACAACACTTCTTTGTGATTTTCAGACAACAGTCCAGGACATACAATCAATGTGGCTCCATTTCTATTGTTGATTTGAACAACATTCATACTGTAAAAACACCTGGTGCGTGTTTGGTACACAGGACTATTCTTCTTCAATTCTAACCAATACTATCAAATCCTTCCTATTAAACATACCATTAAGGCATTATATTTAGAAAAGCTGAGAACATAAAATATTGAAATGAAACTGCTCTATTGTTCTGGATTAAGTCCTAATCCCTCCTTCCGAGAGCAATAATAAACAAAAAGCAATCAGAATACGAGCAAAGCAGACAAAGTTTTATAATGGTTCAACATGAATTTAAGTGCTATACCCACTTAGTGATCCAAGTTTTCACTATATTGAAAGTGTACTAGGGTTTCCTCATGATTCGAAAAAGTGACTTTTTTTGTACCAAAAAAGTGTGAACCAAACCAATTTGTACGTCTGGATCATGCCAGCACGTATGACTGTTGATGAAAGAATGCCAGCACCTATTCTATTGTTCAATTGACGAAAAAAAAAAAAAGTGTAAATTGATTTGATTATTATTCAGACAATTTGTTGCACCTTACTTATTTCTTGCAACATCCCTTGTTATCAATAATTTAGAAAGCTTAATACTTCTAAGATATTAAGCATGGACACAAATTTAAATTCATGCACAAAACCAACACCGCAAAAACCAAAAACATAAAAATCCTTCTCTTGAAACAAAGTGCAAATTTCACAAACATAAAGAAATAATAAAAATTCATAGTCACCAAAATTTTTAACAAAAACAAAAATAGTGGTTCCTCAGAATACTCTCCATTTTCTTCTTCTATTCAGCTTCATAGTCCTAAAATACCTAACACATCCCTCAAGATTTTCTTTCTTGCACAAAAAACCCATCAAAACAGCACAGCAACAAAACCCCAAAATCCAATCTTTAGCTCCTCTTTTCCACCCATTTATTGAAAACCCAAATAAAACTAAACCCAAGCTTCCGAAGAAAACATCACCATCTATAACCAAATCTTTACCCAAAACTAACCACAGCCCAACACCCAAAATTACTAAAATACCTAAAATTCCCAATATCGATTTCCTTCTCTTTTTCGATCCATCGAAAGCTCCCCATCCAAATCCATTCCAGGGTCTAAATCCTCCTCCATTACCCCCTCTATTCCCACCTCCGAATTCTCTCAACAGTAACTCCAATGGCTCCGGTAAAATCCCAGATTTCGAAGCAATAATATAAGCTGACTGGAGCGCGAGCTTTGTTGATCTTTCAAACCCATGTCTCGTTCTCTTGTTTCTGGAACACAGAATTGTTTTCTGTATGCGGTGCTTCTGTGAGGGGCAATTGTGAGAACAGTGCGGCGAAAACACTGGGTGTTGAAGGCTCAGGGACGAATGAATCATATTCCCGTTTGAATTGAAGAGTAGAATGGGATCTGAGATGAGAGGTTGGAATATGAATTGTAGGGTCTTCTGCATTTGCCCAGGGAATCGGAAAATTGAACAAGAGACCGTTGCGGGGTATTCAGAATTTTGAAATTTTCTAAAATTTTCTCTTTACTTTTCAATCAATCCATCTGTGTTTTTGTTTGGGAAAGAGCAATTTCTTAACAGGGGTCGTTGGGGTCGGTCCCACATGAAAATAATAATTAAGCTGGGGCTCGCGATTGAGTAATCTGACGCCTGACGGATTCCGTAAGTGTAGCAGGTTCCGTTTGTTTGTGAAAAAATGTTAACCCTAATCTTAAGAGTCCCCCACCACCCCTACTCTGAAACAACGTGAGAGAAGTAAATCGCAGGTTATGCCTCCAAGGGTATAGGGTGGAAGGCTGCTTGTACATTTGCACTTACCCAAGAGCCAAATCCATATTTCAGGATTCGAACCCTTGACGCAATAACCTCAAGTAAAGCTGGATTTCTCTACCTTCCCCTTTTACCGCTTGGAGATGTGCCCTGGGAGCAGGTTTCGTTTGTTTGTGGACTCGTTTTAACGTGGGACACGACTAACAAGCTGTGGACATTCTAAGAATGAATGGTAACTTTCATTTCATGGAGTTCATAATCTTTATAGAAATTTACATAAACAGCACTAAACTGGGGTTAAATAATGATATAACACACTGAAGCTCCGTCTTTTAATGTAGAATTTAGTTGGCCTCATTTCTTATAATTCATTGTCAATAGCACATTTTATTGAATCCACAGTTTTTATTAATTTTTTAATCATACATTTTACAACTTTTATCAAAATCTATTAAAAATCTATTTTTTATCCGTATAGTATGGCTTAACTTCAAATTTATACTATTGTGATGTCTATTTGTACTTGCACACTAAGATATTATTTCCCTAGTTGGCCATTGTTTTTTTAGAATTCATTTTAACCACGCATTTTATGAAAGTCAATTTTTTTTTTTTAACTTTTCAACGACATATTTCATTCACTTCTATCAAAATATGCTAAAAAAATTGAATTTAAAAAAAATAAAAATAAAAATAAAATGAGGACTATGCTATAAAATGATGAGGCATATTAAGATGTTGATGTGTCCAAAAGATGAAAGATGATTTCAAAGGGATGAGGATAACGCTAAACCTCTAAGGGTTAAGTTAGGTTTTCGAGGATTAGTCCACTCTGAAGATTTAGAACATGTGTTGGAAAGTGTTTACTGTTTATACACAATTCAAATTATAAATAGATAAAAATCATCGAAGGTTAAGTGAGTATACTTGTAGGTACTTCAAAATATGTGAATAAAAAATAATTTGAATGTTCATAAACAGTTTTATGACACATAAGCCATACCCGAGCTTAATAGGTTGTTGAGAGTTAGTCATGGGAACGAGAATATGTCTAGGATGAGGCCTAGCCCATCAGAATGAGGTTGAGTACATAAGGAAGTTAATGCGTCGAGGATGAAGCCAAGCTCATCAGGTCAAGCTTCTGTTAGGAGTATGACTCAAATATGAGTCTTTTGAAGAGGTGTATTCAACTTGGATTGGGAGAATATTAACTTAGGGTTTAATGAAACTAAGTTGAATAAGGAAACAAAATCATGTTGAAATTGGGTATCCTAATTGTAATATATTTTCTTGCTTTTTAAGACTCTTCTAGGGTTAGCCTATAAATACGAGGTTCCTCTGGTCAGTTTGTAGAGAGTAACATAGAAGCAGTATTGCTAATCTGTTTTGTGTTCTCCATACTGTTGAATTAATAAATATCGTTCCCTG
>NC_036239.1:20939010-20959997 GCF_002742605.1 Olea europaea var. sylvestris
TTTTTTTTTTTAACTTTTCAACGACATATTTCATTCACTTCTATCAAAATATGCTAAAAAAATTGAATTTAAAAAAAATAAAAATAAAAATAAAATGAGGACTATGCTATAAAATGATGAGGCATATTAAGATGTTGATGTGTCCAAAAGATGAAAGATGATTTCAAAGGGATGAGGATAACGCTAAACCTCTAAGGGTTAAGTTAGGTTTTCGAGGATTAGTCCACTCTGAAGATTTAGAACATGTGTTGGAAAGTGTTTACTGTTTATACACAATTCAAATTATAAATAGATAAAAATCATCGAAGGTTAAGTGAGTATACTTGTAGGTACTTCAAAATATGTGAATAAAAAATAATTTGAATGTTCATAAACAGTTTTATGACACATAAGCCATACCCGAGCTTAATAGGTTGTTGAGAGTTAGTCATGGGAACGAGAATATGTCTAGGATGAGGCCTAGCCCATCAGAATGAGGTTGAGTACATAAGGAAGTTAATGCGTCGAGGATGAAGCCAAGCTCATCAGGTCAAGCTTCTGTTAGGAGTATGACTCAAATATGAGTCTTTTGAAGAGGTGTATTCAACTTGGATTGGGAGAATATTAACTTAGGGTTTAATGAAACTAAGTTGAATAAGGAAATAAAATCATGTTGAAATTGGGTATCCTAATTGTAATATATTTTCTTGCTTTTTAAGACTCTTCTAGGGTTAGCCTATAAATACGAGGTTCCTCTGGTCAGTTTGTAGAGAGTAACATAGAAGCAGTATTGCTAATCTGTTTTGTGTTCTCCATACTGTTGAATTAATAAATATCGTTCCCTGTGTTTACCTCTTGTGTTCTTTCTTTACAAATTCAATCTTGTGTTTTCGTGGTATGATCTAGCATACTTCAATATTGTCATTAAATCTCGTTGTTCATAATTCGGTTTGGAATCAACGTGTATTATTGGAGCTTCCGTCCCCAACAAGTGGTATCAGAGCAAGGTTGTTGATTTTCTATGGATTGGTTGAGATTTTTTCGAGATAGTTGGGTTGAAGTATGATATTTCACAACTAGATCGCAATACAATATTTTCTTTATGGCAAGTAAAGATGAAAGCTGTTCTAGCGCAATTGGGTTTGGACGATGCGTTGCTGGATTTTGAAAAGATGCTAGCTAATTGGACAACAGAGGAGAAACAATGGAAAGATCGGAAGGTCGTTTCATTGATTCATCTTCATCTGTCCAACAATATTCTGCAAGATGTCTTGAAGGAGAAAACGACGGCTGCTTTGTAGTTGAAGTTGGAGCAGTTGTGTATGATTAAGAGTTTTACAAGTAAACTAGCTCTCAAGCAGAAGCTGTATTCACATCGCATGGTGGAAGGAGAGTCATTGGAAGACCATGTTGCCGCGTTCAAGGAAATAGTTGCAGATCTGGAGACGTTGGAGTTTAAGTACGATAAAAAGGATCTTGCCTTGATCCTGTTGTGTTAGCTGCCTGGATTTTATGCGTCATTTCGGGATACTATCTTGTATAGTCAATAAACTTTGACTATAGAAGATGACTAGGATGCTTAGCACTCAAAGGAGAAAATGATACATATGGTTGAAGTTACATCAATGGATAGAAAAGCTCTTGTATCTCAACATAGTCGACGAAGAGGAAGATCGAGAGTTAGATTTAGCAATGTGACATGTTACTAATGCAAAAGGAAGGGACATATTCGGAAGGATTGCGATATGTTGCAGGTTAAAGGTGATTTAGCTATAAATCGTGGGGTGCAACCTTTGAATTCAGACAAAATTAATGTAGTTGAGAATTGTTCAGATGGCGAAGAGGTGATATTGACCTTGGTATCTGATGTGGAGTCTAGGTCTGACGAGGAGTGGATTCTTGATTCAGCATGTTCGCACCATATGTGTTCCGATAGAAATTTATTTCAGACATATGAGGCTGTTCAGCAAGGTAGAGTTGTAATGGGAAACAACCAATCTTGCCATATTGATGGGATCGATCGAGTCAGATTGAGGCTGCGGCATGGAACATTTAGAACAATTGATCAAGTTCGACATGTTCCTGACCTGAAAAGGAATCTCATTTCTCTAAGTACCTTAGATGCAAAAGGGTATAAATTCTCTAGAGAAGGTGGAGTCTTGAAGGTCCGAAAAGGAGTCTGAGTTATACTGGAGGGATGAAAAAGATCCCAATTGTACATTTTGCAGAGGAGTTCATAACCAGTTAAGAGGAGACATTTAGACAAGCTTAGTACTGTGGTGGAAGTTCATTTTGGTACGGTACCTTTTGTGTTGGGTCTGAGTTGATTCAGAACACTACTAGAGAGAGCGTCGGTGATTTCGCTTTGCCACCAATTTCAGCGAGTACACTGTGTTCAGTTACTAGGGTAGGACTCATCGAGCATAGGTACCATGGTGTCAGCAATGTTTGGGATGCTTCTGGGGATGTTAAAGGCAATAGTTCCAGCAAGAGGCCTTCTGATCAAGCATTTGATTTTGTTCTTACTACATGGTATGCTTCGACCTTATGTGATCAACATTAATTCTTTGGTGGAATTGGGAACCCTAGGGATTGGGTTCGGGTGTCAGTTATGGATGCCGGGCAGAGGACGAGTGTTTGGTTTATATGGAGTGGTTACTGTGTTGAGGAGATTCGGCCAGTTCATTTCGTTACAAATGTATTTGAAATCTAGGAGTTTCATTCGTAGAACCGGAATAAGTCAAGGTCGAGATTGTTAGGAGTATAACTCAAATAAGAGTCTTTTGAAGAGGTGTATTTGACTTGGATTAGGAGAATATTAACCTAGGGTTTAATGAAACTAAGTTGAATAAGGAAACAAAATCCTGTTGAAATTGAGTCTCCTAATTGTAATATATTTTCTTGCCTTTTATGACTCTTTTAGGGTTGACCTATAAATACGAGGCTCCTATGGTCAGTTTGTAGAGAGTAACATAAGAACACGATTTATCCAACTTTACTGAGTTCGACTAGGCATTTATGTATCAAGCTCGTGAAAATAATTTTAAGCATAAATGTTGGCATGTGAGAAAACCTACACGTCCATAGGGCAATAATGACCTCATACGGACCAGATTAGGCTAATCCTCCAAGGACTAGGCCTAGCCCATGAAGTTTAGCCCTCGTCGGTGATGAAGAGGAGTCAATGAGTATGAGGCATAGCCCATGAGGACTAAAATATGCTGAGAACGAGGCAGGAGTCCACGAGTATAAGTCCATGGTTAAGTGAGATTAACTTATAGTTTGAACCTTCCTACAACAGCATGAGTTGAGCTACTAGTACTTAGCCACTCCAGAGGTTAATGCAAATGAGAAATTGCTATAATTAGTTGTAGCAGACGAGATCCTGATAATAATTTGAAACATGGCCATTGTGCCCTCATACCTTTCTCCTTGTATAGCTCTATATAGAAAACTACTTTCAAGGAAAAATAGAGAGTCACAAGATTATTTCAAAGGCAAAACTCTTTCAACTTTGTTTCTTGCTATAAAAATATAAGTTATAGGCATCGGAATGCTTCCCATCACCGACCTCTCTTTTGACAATAAGTTCTAGGAACTTTCTTGTACACATAATTGGACAAGATTTTAACTTTTCGATTGATGTGATGTTTGAATGGAAAAAATCTTCAACCATGCTTAATAAAAGTTTGTTTGAGCCCCATCTTTTGCAAAAAAAATGTATCTTGTAATAGTGATTTTTTGAAAATATAATATTAAAAAGAACAAAAAATTTTACGTTTACTTACAAAATTATTTTATTAAAAGAATGTGTAATTGAAAATGAACTTAAATAAATAATTATTTTTTAGATAATAGGTCAAACATGGGCCGAGTGTTCATAGATAAAAGAGGAAATTACCTAGAAACCTACATTTAAAGATTAATTTTCAAAAATAAGGATGATTAATTTTCATTTCACAAACCAGGTGTTAATTAGATTTAATAATTATAATTAATGAAAATTTAATTAAACCTACATACCCACTGCCCATTCCATCCCTATTTCCTTCCGAAATTCAAGCCCCAGATATTTTCATTTTCCCACCTCTTTCTTCGCCCTATCCTCTCTCTATCACCACCCACCCAACCATCTCTATTTTCGGTGCGGTGAAGTATCACCGAACGCTTATAATATTGAAAGTGGTGGTAAACTTACAGGCGGCGGCGGCTAAGAGTGATTGGGTGGTGGTGGAAAGAAAATTGGTTTTGGTGATGAGGGAGATGGAACCAACATAGCTTTATCAAATTTTTAGTGATGGGTGGTTTTTTATCAGATCTTTTGTTTAACCAGAGTTTTGGGATAGTTGTTGGAGTTTTTGCAGTGTCGGTGATTTTCTGATCTATCGTGATTCTGTTGTTGGTGTTCGTGGTAAAGTGGTGCATATTTGGTTCGTTGGTGCTAGTGTAGGCTGTGATTGTTCTGTGGTTGGCTATGATGGTTCTGTGATTGATTTTGACTTGATATTGATTTGGTCATAGACAGTCACATTGAATACAATTTTGGTCATAGTAAGTCACACCAAAGACAAAGTTGTCATGGTTAATCACAGGTCTGCGGTGTGTACAGATTTGTTTGTGGTGACCCTATGCGATCAAGAACGTGTTTATTGTGACTGTTTGTGACCAATTTTGTCTTGATTGTGATTAGTTGTGACTTGAGATTGACCTGATCATAGACGATCACACCGAATACAAATTTGGTCACAATTAGTCACATCGAAGATAAAGTTTGTCACAGCGTCGGAATAGTCATTGGAGCAGCTTGCCGGAGGGATAGCCAAATAGCTGCTGGAGCGGGCGTCAGAGTGATCGTGCGGAACAGTCTTTGGAGTTGTCGACGGAGTGATGGCCTGAACTGCCGTCGGAGTGATGGTCGGAAATGCCGTCGGAGTGATCGCCGAAGTCGATGGCTAGGTGGTGTAGTGGGGTAATAAGATGGGGTATGTGAGGCGGCGTGAGTGGAAATAATTAATGTATATTATATTATATTTTAATATTTAATAAATCTATTTACCACTTGATTTTTGAAATATTTTAATGAGTTTGATGAAATGTGATATTTAAAATTAGGAGTTATGTTAAGATCCCTAGATAAAAATCCAGAAACTCTAAACATATAATAGCTAAAATATAATCTATTCGATATCAATTGTGATTGTGTATTAGTAATCAATAATGTGTCTAGCTTTGATCCATTGCTATATTGAGACTTTTCCATCTTTTATGGATTACAATAAAATAGAATGATACAAAATCGTAATAAAAATTAAATATTTGTACGATAATTGTTGAGATAATGTTCAATAGATCGAGATGTTCATCCAATAAGCAATGATCAAAGTCTTTCAATGATAGTTGATGATATGCTTTATTATTCGTCCATACCCGAGCATTATCCTTGATGACTGGAAATACCTCCCTCACCATATTGCAACTTGATGTCCTTGAGCATTTTCCTCGATGACACATGCTCGAGGATGCGCAATCGTGTGACGACGGTGTTGTACGCTTGAGGTCCTCGGGATACGTCCTCGGGAATTCCTCTCCTCGAGTTGGTTGGGTTATGTTGATCCAATAGGATTCCTATCTACTTGGAACTCTAACTCTGGACTACTATTTCGACAATTGACCCTAATAAGGACTCTGACTTGAGCATAATTTTGGTATTTGTCTAATTCCTTAACCGTACAGGACTCCAACGGATAAGGATACCCAGTTAGTTGAGTCCTACTAGAAGAATACCAGCTAGCTCTATAAATATAATAGATGGGGGCATTGTTCAGGTACGTTCTCATTATTTTTCAGTTTATAGCCTCACGCACATATTATTCTTTCTAACTTAAGCGTCGGAGGGGAGACGAGAATACACCTCGTTGCCTTTGTTTCAGGTACTGGAAGGCCGCGATCGTGGTCATTTAGAGTCCTCAAGCTCGGAGATTTAGCAGGACTCCAACGGATAAGGATACCCAGCTAGTTGAGTCCTATTAGGAAAATACCACCTACCTCTATAAATACAATAGATGGGGGCATTGTTCAGGTACGTTCTCATTATTTTTTAGTTTATAGCCTCACGCACAAATTTCCCTTTCTGACTTAAGCATTGTATGGACGACGATAACACACATCGTTGCCTTTGTTTCAGGTACCGAAAGGCCGTGATCGTGCTCATTCAAAGTTCTCAAACTCGGAGATTCAGCAGGTATGATTTTTGGTAGCATCATTGGTGCCGTCTGTGGGAAACGTTATCAAAAGCCATGGTAACACACGATCATGTCTTCTTCCAGCAAGCTCATCCGTTCCCAATCCTAATCCTCCTGAAGACCAACCGGCTCCTCGAGAAGAGTCGTCAAAAATACCTGCGCCCCAGCTAGCAGTTGTCACGTTTGGAGCCTTTGAAGAGCTCCGTCAACAGGTGGCCATGTTAACTCAGCTACTAAGTCAAAGAAATTCGCATCTGTCACCAGTACCGGTAGAACATGATGGATTTATGAATGATGCTCGAGCTAGAGCACCTAATCCCGCAACTGGCAATGGAGTAGGAATCTCGGATGTATGTAATGTGGGCTCGGGCTCGAGATCGATGACTATGGATTCCGGTGAGATTGCCCAAATTATTCAAAATGGAATTACAGCTGGCCTACTTTGGAATGCCCAAAGGCCAACGGGTTTTACCCCGAACACTCCATTTACGCCGGAGATATTGTCATATGCCCTGCCTGACAGATTTAAGTATCATTGTATTAAAGAATATGATGGGATGACTAACCCGATCAATCATCTCAATGTGTATACCAATGTGATGAATTTACAGGTTGCACCGGATCAGGTGATGTGCAAGGCCTTTCCACAAAAACTGACTAATGCCGCTAGAGATTGGTTTTCAAACTTGGCCGATAAGTTCTCTGCCTTTTTTGCAAGTAGCAAGCGCATTAGGAAGACCTCGGCCTCTCTTATGCAAATGCGCCAAGGACTGAATGAAACTCTACGAGATTTTATGACAAGATTTAATAAGGAAAGACTTCAAATACCCGACCTTCACATTACAGCAGCGGTTTCTGCCTCACCTATGGCATAAGGTGTGAGGCCTTTAAAATGTCTTTATCAAAGGGCCCACCACAGACAGTGACCAAGCTCCTTAATTGAGTTGAAAAGTACATTAATATGGAGGAAACATTGAATCCAATGAGAGTTGGTCATTCTCATGAAAAGGTCGAAAATAAGAGGTAACATGATCCCGTCCATCGGCATGAGCTTCCTCGGGATAAGCGTAAAAATGAGGCGCCATCAACACCTTTCACTCGGTTGAACACCTCTAAGACAAACATCTTGATGGAGATTAAGGATATGAAAGAATTGAAGTGGCCTTCAAGGATAAAGTCGCCTTCTAATATAAGAGATAGGAGCAAGTATTGCGAATTTCACCGGATCATGGGCATACCACAGAGAATTGTCATGCTTTACAGCGAAAAATTGAAGCCCTTATCAAAAGGGGATTTTTAAAGAATTACATCAGTCAAGATAAACGCCCAAGGAATGATCGTGACAGGTGAAATGACCTAGGGATGGGAAGCAGTGTTCAACCCACCGCTAGGACAATTAATATAATCATTGGACGCATAGCATCTGGGAGAGACACTAATAATGGACGGAAGCAATATGCCCGACAGCATACTCATACTCCGAACGGATTCCACGATAAACACGAGGACATAACTTTTGGAGCAAAGGATTTAGAAGGGGTGTCATGTTTTCATGATGATGCCTTGGTTATCTCGATTGTCGTGGCCAACTTTGAAGTAAAGAGAATTTTGATAGACAATGGAAGTACAATAATCATACTCTCTCAGGGAGCTTTCGCAAAGATGGAGATATTCTCCAGTCAACTTAAGGCAGTTGCAACTCCGCTTCAAGGTTTTGGAGTGGTATCATTGTCCCAGAAGGCATTGTTGACCTTCCATTTACTCTGGGTTCTAACAAAGCACAGGTGACGGAGATAACGCCCTTCCAAGTGGTCAGCACTCCTATGGCTTACAATATTATCCTGGGAAGGCCCTACTAAACAAGATTCAAGCCATTGTATCCACTTTTTACCTCGCCATGAAGTTTCCAACGAGTCATGGCATTGGAGTAGTTCGAGGAGATCAAACAGTTGCAAGACAGTGCTATGTCACTAGCATCCGGGAATAAGTAGCGAAGTTATGCAACTATCAGACCTCGAGCTCGAGCCCAAGGATAGGCTCGTCCCGATTGAAGAATTGGAGGTGGTCGAGCTCGAGCACAGGAAAATGGTGACTATTGGTCGGGATCTCAACGCCAACCTTAGGGAAGAAATCATTGGTTGTTCGTCTCGCAACATTGATGTTTTTGCGTGGAAGGTCGAGGATATGCGAGGGATAGACCCTATGGTCGCAGTCCATAGACTCAACATAAGTCTAGGGGCCAGACCAGTTAAGTAAAGGAAGAGATAGTTTGTGCCAGAAAGGCGAGAGGTTATTCAGGAAGAGGTTGGCAAACTTATAAGAACAGGATTCATAAGGGAAGTACAATATCCTGATTGGATCGCTAATATTGTTCTTGTGAAGAAAGCTAATGGTAAATGGAGAGTCTGCATCGATTTTACAGATCTCAACTATGCATGCCCTAAGGACAGTTAGCTGTTCCCCAGGATAGACAATGTTGTGGATAGCACATCCTGACATAAGTTGTATAGCTTCCTAGACGCATTCTCAGGGTATCACCAGATTCTCATGGCTAAGGAGGACCAGGAGAAGATTTCTTTCATGGTTGATTCTGCCATATATTGCTATAGGGTCATGCCGTTTGGGTTGAAGAATGCTGGGGCAACATATCAGAGACTAATCAACAAAATCTTTGCTAATTTGATAGGGAAGAATATTGAGGCCTACGTTGATGACATGGTGGTAAAGAGCAAGAAGGTTGAAAGACATGTATCTGATCTCGAGGAAGTGTTCGCCACCATACAAAAATATAAGATGAAGCTCAACCCAGAGAAGTGTGTATTCGGGGTAGCTTCGGGAAAGTTTCTAGGTTTCATGATCACTCATCAGGGGATTGAGGCCAACCCCGATACGATTCAGCCTTTGGCAGCAATGGAATCACCAAGGACCAAGAAAGAAGTTCAAAAGTTGACAGACAAGGTAGCGGCCTTAAACATGTTCATGTCCCGAGCAGCAGACAGGTGCTTTCTCTTTTCAAAGCCCTTAGGGGTAATCATTGCTTTGAATGGAATGAGGAGTGCGATAAGGCTTTTCAGGAGCTCAAGCAGACATTGGAATCTCCTCCTATCCTCACCAAACCCGAGGTCGGGGATACTTTGTATTTGTACTTAGCCGTGTCTCAGAATGCAGTGAGTGGTATCTTGGTGAAAGAGATTAACAGGGCCCAGCAACCCATTTATTACATAAGCAAAGTCCTATTTGATGCAGAAACAAGATACACTTTGGCAGAATAGGTTGCCCTTACACTGATAGTGGCAGCATGAAAGTTTCGACAATATTTTCAGTCACATCCTATTGTAGTACTCACCAATCAGCCTCTAAAACACATTCTTCAGAAACCAGATGTCTCAAGAAGATTACTGAAGTGGACAATTGAACTCGAAGAATTTGACATAGAGTTCAAGCCCCGTCCATCTATTAAAGCTCAAGCCTTAGCTGACTTCATTACAGAACTCATCCCAAGGCCTTGGGGGCCAGATAGTAGCTCGAGCTCTTCCACAGGTGTGTGGTAAATTTTTGTAGATGGTGCATCAAACTTCTCGGGCTCGGGTGCAGGGGTTATAATCATAAGCCCGGACATGCTCATAGACATTCAGTGTGCACTCAGGTTCGAATTTGAGGCAACCATTAATGAAGCAGAGTATGAGGCCGTCATCATAGCCATAGAACTTGCCATCAATCTCGAGTTTGAAAACATCGAAATTTATAGTGATTCCCAGTTGGTGGTTGGATAAATTGAAGGGACGTTCGATAGGAAGGAAGAAAAGATGAGCTTATACTTCTTGAAAGTGCATAATCTCCAGAGAAAGTTCAAGAGTTGTGAAATTGTGAAAATTACTCGAGCTGAGAATTGTAAAGCCGATGCCTTGTCAAGATTGATGATCATGGGGATAGATGGGCTTGACGGGACAGTCCACGTCAGAATTGTAATCGAGCCAAGCATCAATCAGACCATAGGCGTCATGAATATTGATAATGAGCCATCGTGGATGGATCTAATAGTGGACTTCATAAAACATGACAATCTTCTAGAAGATCCTCGAGTAGCAAGAAGCATCCGGTCTAGAGCTCCAAGGTATTGCATGATTGAAGGAGTTTTATTTCGCAAAAGCCTCACACTTCCATACCTCAGATGCCTTAAGCCTTCCGAATCATCCTCGACCCTAGAAGAAGTTCATGAAGGAATATGTGGGAACCATCAAGGAGCTTGGGCATTAGCCTTCAAACTCATAAGGTATGGATATTATTAGCCTACCATGAAAAAAGACGCCCAGAAATATGTCAAGAAGTGTGACAAGTGCCAGAGTTTCGACAATATCATCCACTCTCCCACATAGGACCTTACTAGCATTAGTTGCACGGGCCCGTTTGAGCAGTGGGGAATTAACATCCTTGGTCCCTTTCCAATAACTAGGGGGCAATTGAAATTTGTGGCTATGGCTGTGGCTGTAGAGTATTTCACTAAGTGGGTAGAAGTCGAGCCTTTACCAACAATTTCAGAGCCTAAGTTGAGAACTTTCATTTGGAGGTCCATCATATGCAGGTTTGGGATACCGAAAGTCCTCATAACTGATAATGGAAGACAGTTTGACAATGCACAATTTAAAAACTTCTGTTCCAACCTAGGGGTTGATCACCGTTTGACATCGATTTCCCATCCTCAAAATAATGGTCTTGTCGAAGTGACCAATCGGATTATAATGCAAGACCTTCGTACAAGGATCGGAGATGCAAGAGGTTCCTGGTCCGACGAGTTACCTTCCATACTTTGGACATATAGAACGTCCCACAGAACCGCTACGGGCGAAACCCCCTTCATGTTGGCTTTCGATATTGAGGCCACCATTCCTGTTGAAGTCATGTTGCCCAGCCAAAGAAGACTTGAGCCCAAAGATGTAGGACACACCACTGAACACCTCGACCTCTTGGAAGAAGTTCGTGATCAGGCAGCTTTAAGAATGGCCTTTTATCAACATAAAATAACAAAGTATTTTAATAAAAAAGTGAGGACGCGGAGATTCAAAGCTGGGGACCTTGTGTTAAGAAGGGCCAAAGCAGCAGGTTATGCCCGGGGCAAGCTAGGACCAGTTTGGGAAGGGCCCTTCGAAGTCATACGACAGCTTCAAGGAGGTGTATACAGTTTAAGGGATACATCAGGAAGACCACTTCCAAGACCATGTAACGTCGAGAATTTAAAAATATATTACAAGTAACTTGTTCTTCCAGTTTTCAGTAGTCAGGCCTGCGTGTCAAGGTTCACGTTTTCAGTTCTCAAGCCTGCGTGCCAAGTCTTATTTTTCGGTAGTCAGGCCTGCGTGCCAAGGTTCATGTTTTTAGTTGTCAGGCCTACGTGCCGAGTCCATTTTTAAAGTATAATAAGAATTAAACTATTCATTAAAATGTGATCTCACTACTAAAAGCCTTGCCCCGAGTAGGCACTTTAAAAATTTTGCCCTGCGCAAGCAACTCAAAAGCCTTACCCCGTGCAAGCAACTCAAAAGCCTTGTCCCGAGCAAGCACTTCAAAAGCCTTGCCCCGAGCAAGTACTTCAAAAGCCTTGCCCCGCGCAAGCAACTCAAAAGTCTTATCCCCCGCAAGCACCTCAAAAGCCTTGCCCCAAGCAAGCACTTCAAAAGCCTTACCCTACGCAAGTAACTCAAAAGCCTTGCTCCGCGCAAGCACCTCGAAAGCCTTGCTCCGCGCAAGCACCTTCAAAGTCTTCTCCCAAGCAATAATGGAATAATGTTTATGCTCGAGCTCATCACATTATTACAAAAATAATTTTATAAAATTGGGTCCTTGAGATAGACATGAATATGCTCGAGCTCAATGCATTATAACAAAAATGATTTTATGAAATTGAGTCCTCGAGATAAACATGTATATGCTCGAGCTCAATGCATTATTACGAAAATGATTTTGTGAAGTTTAATCCTTGAGATAATCCTGTTGGTCGAGCATAACAAAATAATGACGTGACAAAAGATTGAGCATTCATTTCAAAAACTTGACAAAAAGAGTCGAAGTCATGTTCGGGCAATTGCCATTATATTTACATCAAAACCAAACCAAACGTTGGGGGTTTAGGGGTCGGGATTTCCTAATCCTGGTCCTCGTCTCCCGGAGGTGGGCCTTCATCCTCGAAGGCATCATTATTATCCTCGGCAACACCTTCCACATTCTCCTCAGAATCTGAAAGCTCGAGACTCTCAGCAACCTGAGGGATCGTCCTGAGCTCCTCAGGATCAACCTCAGGCATCTTAGCCCTCAGAAAAGCTTGAGCTTCCTTCAAAGCATGAAGGTACAAGCCTAAAGCGTACTCGCCCTTCAACCTATCCATTTCCTCGGACTTTTTAAAGTCCTCGATGGCAGATACTCGAGCCCCATCAATCTTGGATTCCATGTCCCTCTTCAGCTGCTCAAGCTCCAACTTCAGCTCTTCGACCTCATCCTTAGCAATACCAATCTCATTCCGAGCCTTTCTCAGCTTGAGCCTAGCATCATCCCTTTCCTTCATAACTTGAGCTCGGGCAACCTCAGCATCAGATAGCTTTTTATCTCGAAACTCAATAGCCTCGACTAGTCCAGCCATCTTGTGGGATTCGTCCATCACTTGCAGTGACAGCCCTCGAGCAACGCTAAGTGTCTAACATCATAACATACAGAGCATAAGAATGAGAAAAATACATGGAAAATTCACATAAGGAAATAAAGTCTTACCTTCAAAGTAATGAGCTCGAGAGCTTTTATTCCCTCGTCGAACCCAACATCACCTCAATATTTCGGCACGATGCTCGGGCCAAGATGGCATCGCTCAAAATCCTTGATGATTGAGGCCACCGAAGGGATGGAGTCATCCTCAAGATCAACAACCTCAGGAGTAACCCGAGGAGGAAGTGGCCTAGGTGGCCTAGGTGAAGGTCGGGGTGTGTCCCCCTATCGTCGTTGTGAAATGGGGCTTGGAGGTCAAGGCCTTGATGTCGACGATTCACCAGGACCCCGGGGAGGCACTTCTGTTGTATGTACTCGGGGCCTTTTCTTCCCCTTTTTCTGACCAGGAGCCCTGACCCGAGGCTCCTTGGATTTGGAATTCACAACTTGACGAAGAGCTAATGGATCAAAAGACATATCTGCACAAGATTCAAGTATTAAGCACAAACACATGATCGAGCAATAAAAAACAAATGGACTGCAGAATAAACATCCTACCCTCGTGGCCTTTCGCACATGCAAGGTCGAGGATGTCATCCCCGAGAATATCATCTAAATCATACACTAAGGGCTCGAGATCTTCTAACATCTACCGATCCCTCTCTAGGGTCTCGAAGTAGGTCTGTCCCTCAAAAAAAATTTGTTGTGTTCGGGATATCCCACAAAGGCTAGAAAGGGAGTTCGAGATCTCGAGCTATGATATAGAACCACTTATCCTTCCACCCCTTTAGTGAACTAGGCATCCTCGGGATCCTAAATGCACCTCGAGACGAAAGGTAAGCAAAGTATGTAAACCTAGGGAGTTGTTTTAACTCGAAGACCATCCTACATAGGTCGAGGTAAGGGGTGATGCCTAGATACCTACATGCAATGAAGAAATAAATGAGCATTCTCCACCCATTGGACACTAACTATCCTGGGCACATAGAATGCTCGACTAGGAAGCCTACAAAGAACGGGTGCATGGGCCACCTGAACCCTGCCTTCAAAGAATCCCCAAAAATCACGAACTCTTCATTCTGAGCCTTATTAATCCTATCCTCGGGGTTAGGGGACCTACAGTCATTGTAGGGCATGAGCCCATACTTCCTCAACGCTTGCAGTGCTAAATGTTCTTTAAACCTACATTGAACATCGAGATACGTAAGCTCGAGAGCTTCTAGCGCCTTAGGATGAGCATCTAAAGGGACTGCCATAGGTATTATCTGCGTCCTATCATCCCTAGTATCCCTTGAGCTCTCAGATCCCCGGTCACTCTCAGTACTCGACATCTCCTTTTAATTAAAAACTAAAGAAATAACTTAAAAGTCCAGAGCCTTACCTCAGTTACCCGACGCCCAAACAACAAAAAGAAAAGTTTTTAGCTCGACCCCGATCTCGCTCTGAAAGATTCACAGAGAGTAAAAAGTAAAAAATGAATAAGATCAGGTGGTATTTATAAAACCTTGGGGGAAGACCAAGGGTTACATCAATCCTAGCCGTTGACCCTGGCCACATGTCACCCATCCAAATATCCCTTTTTTTCACTGAGATAGCCCATGCTCGCGCATTTCAACTCAACGTCTCTTCTCCGTGTTATTGACCTCGACGATAGGTCTCATTACGACCTTGAGCTCTTTGCATCTCGCATCCTGAGAATCTGTTTTGAGCTCAATCCCAGGGACGAATGCACGGGGGCCTGTGATATGCCTTATTATTCATCCATACCCGAGCATTATCCTCGATGACTAGAAATACGTCCCTCACCATATCGCAGCTTGATGTCGAGCATTTTCCTCGATGACAGGTGCTCGAGGATGCGCAATCGTGTGACGGCGGTGTTGTACGCCTAAGGTCCTAGGGATATATTGTCCTCAGGAATTCCTCTTCTCGAGTTGGTTGGGTTATGTTGATCCAATAGGATTCCTATCTACTTGGAACTCTAACTCTGGACTACTATTTCGATAATTGAGCCTAATAAGGACTCTGTCTTGAGCATAATTTTGTTATTTGTCTATTTCCTTAATCGTACAGGACTCCAACGGATAAGGATACCCAGCTAGTTGAGTCCTACTAGGAGAATACCACCTACCTCTATAAATACAATAGATGGGGACATTGTTCAGGTATGTTCTCATTATTTTTCAGTTTATAACCTTACGCACATATTTTCCTTTCCGACTTAAGTATCGGAAGGGCGACGAGAACACACCTGATTGCCTTTGTTTCAGGTACTGAAAGGCCGCAATCGTGCTCATTCAGAGTCCTCAAGCTCGAAGATTCAGCAGGACTCCAACGTATAAGGATACCCAGCTAGTTGAGTCCTACTAGTAAAATACCACCTACATCTATAAGTACAATAGATGGGGGCATTGTTCATGTACGTTCTCATTATTTTTCAGTTTATAGCCTCACGCACATATTTCCCTTTCTAACTTAAGTATCGGAAGGGCGACGAGAACACACCTCATTGCCTTTGTTTCAGGAACCTGAAGGTCGCGATCATACTCATTCAGAGTCCTCAAGCTTGGAGATTCAGTAAGTACGATTTTTAGTAGCATCAGTTGATAATGTTGAAATTTTTTCTAAACTTAGGAAATGACTTCATTTGAATAGAAAATTGTTCAGACCGAGCCATATATTCAGAGCAAAAAATAAAGGATTCTGCGCCAATAATCATTGAGGTTCTGAGTAATTATGTTAAAGTTTTTAATTATTACACCATTTGTCACTAAATCATACATGAATGGCAAAAGTGCTAATGTGATACTATATTAATTGTCAAGTCATCAAAAATCATCTTGAAAAGTACGAGTTTACTATTCGATTGCATTATTTTCTCTAAACGTATTTAATATCAATTCCTATTAGGCTATGTTTGAGCCACATTTTTTCAAAAAAATATATTCTTAAACAATAATTTGATATAATTCCAACAATATATTTTTCAATAAAATAATATTACATGCAAATTCAAAACATTTTTTTTAACTACACATTTCTTATCAATACACTATTCTAAAATGTATTTTTAGGAATATAATGTGGCTTAAACAAGGGCTTTATGAAATGATGCCGTTTATGTTGGCACTTAATCATAGGTTTTAATGTTAATTTTTAACGGATTGTCTTAAAATTTTGGGTTTCATCGTAAATTGTCAACATCGTTAAGAGGTGTAAGCCAAACCTTTATAAATTGATCTATATTTTCATCTTTATTAGATTTGCGATTATATCCTTTAACATGTCCCTCAAAATTGTGGCTCTTTTAAGCAGACTAATTTTAAAATCTGTTTACTTATTTTTGAGACTTAATTTGATTGGATCGCTCGATAGAATTTAATGGGCTCAGATACAATTTTAAGAGTTGGGTTCCATCTTAAAATATCAATCTTGTTAAGATGAGTAGCGCAACCTTTATAAATTGATCTATGTTTTTATCTTTATTCGATGTGGATTATATCGCTTAACATACCCCGTAAGATGGTGGCTCTTTTAATCAAACTAATCTTGAAATTCATTTACTCATTTTTTGAGATTTAATTTGATTGGATCGGACGTTAGAGCTTATTGAGCTCTGATACCATGCTAAGATTTGGAGTTTTCATTTTAAAAGGTTAATTTTGTTAAGAGAAGTAGTCCAAACCTTTATAAATTGGTCTATATTTTTATCTTTATTCATGTGGAATTACATCCCTTAACAGATTGGCTATTAAAGTAACAATTAGAAACTTGAATATTATCGTAAGAAAAACTCTACCGATCATTTTGCATAACTACTCAAAACTTTATTGATCTTTAGCACTGTTGACTCAAAAATAAAGGTTAACCGTTTGAAGGTATTTGATACGGATGACAATGAGTTGGATGGAACGGGAGCGGTCATTAATATTTTCGATGTGTTAAGAGATTTCTGGATACGAGGAGTGACCAAATTGAAAGAACCATTTACTATAACAAAATTGAAAAATTATAGTAAAAATAAACTAAAATAAATAAATTCAGGACAAGTTCGAAAAATTTGGACAGAGGACCATGTTCTCTTCCCATGCCATTTACTATTTGGGGTAGGTCTGGAAAGGAAAATTTTGAATAGCTAGTGTTCGAAGCATTTGCCTAAATTTATCTAACTTTTGTATTACATCAATTAACGTTCGGATTTTAAAATAAAATTAAAGTCTATAATTAATTTTAATTATATATATTGCTTAAAAATTCACAATTTTTTATTTAGTTCCCGTTTGAGCCACATTATTTTAAAAAAATACATTTTTAAATAGTGTTTGACATCATTTCAACCACACATTTTTCAATAAAATAATATTACACGCAAATTAAAAACTTTTTCATATTTTTTAACCACATATTTTCCATCAATACACTATTTAAGAATGCATTATAATCAAACTAACTAGGCTCAAACACCTTCATTATATATTTTATTAATTTTTGTCAAAGTCTATTAAAAATATAATTTTTAATCGATACGTACCCGATAATGAAATGACATCGGGTCATCCGGGTCTCACCAGCCACGAGTCCAATCCGATCTTCAAATACTGATTTCTTCAGAATCCGACCAATTCACTGATCCATTCATCCCATTTCCGTTAAAATTCATCACAGACAAAGAAGAATACTCGTAAACTGAAATTTCACTGCTAACTGTAAATTATAACAAAGGAATGGCTAATTGCTTGCGAGTACCATTGTCTTCTTCACTCCCATGTTCCTCATCCTCATCCCCTTCGCTCAAACGACGCAGTATCAGGACTCTATGTTCAGTGAACAGTACCAAAATTCCCATGCCTCTAGTTAACCCTAAGGACCCCTTTCTATCGAAGCTCGCTTCCGTGGCTGCTACTTCACCTGAAATACTCCTCAATAGTCAGAAAAACTCTGATACGCCGCCGTATCTGGACATTTTTGACTCTCCCACGCTCATGGCTACTCCTGCCCAAGTACCCATCTTTTTATTTGGCTTTCTACACTTTTATGTATTTTGGTATTCTTATTATTGGTTAGGAGTATTTACTTAGTCGATGATATCCTTAATCTTCTGAAAGTTTATTATTATTTTCCGTCCAATTCTTCGTCACACTGTGAATATATATTGGTTTTACGTGGATTTTAGCGGATGGACTTCCGCTGTTTCAAGGTTTACGATAGAGAACGTTTGAACTTTCCTATTAAATTTTCCCCACTGGAATTTCTTGGCACATTCAGTTTGTTTGTCATATCTTCTTTATCATTTTTAAGTGAATGGAATTTGATGATTATGTTAATATTGACTTTTTCACTCAGTGTAGTCTTGTTTGTTGGTTAAAACAGGTGGAGAGGTCAGTTTCGTACAATGAGCACAGGCCAAGGAGACCTCCACCAGACTTGCCTTCGTTGCTGCTGCACGGGAGAATAGTTTACATTGGCATGCCTGTAAAGCTTTCGTTCTTTCATTATGCCCTTTATTTTTTTGGCTGCAATTTTTTATTATACTGTGGTAGAAGCTCAAGCAAGGAACAATGAGTAACCAACTCTGCCATAATGTCCAACATATAAAAAAATTGTTCTCGTATAATTTGGTTCCTTCAAGCCTTCTGGAGAGAAAGGTGTCTGCCACTTTAACGTCACAATTCATTAAGGGGGTTGTTTGGTCCCCATTTTCTAAAACTCATTTTTTCATAACCTCTTTTCAACGATACATTTCATCTACTTTTATTAAGATCTACTAAAAATTTGATTTTTATTAAAACCAAACAAGAGCTAAGATATTTCATTTTCTGACCTATTTTACTTTTGGACTTTGTTAGATTTGAGGTTTAAGTACATACCTGACCGATATCGGTATGTCGAATTTGATTACTTGATAAACCTAATCTTTATAGACTTGTAACTGGATTTATGGTCAGTTTTGCTCCAGATAAGTTCATGAGTAGGAGTGATAGATAGATAATATATTATTCTCATATTGGAGTAAATTTTCCAGCTTAATTGTTGCTGGAGGCTTCTGACAACTTCTGCTTCTTTCTCTAAAATAGAATTAGGTATTAGTTTGATTATAAAAAATTGCAATTGGTTAAAGTAATCAATGATTCAAAGATGTTGAGTTAGGACTTAGGTATCAGAGGACACATTTCTGAACTTTTAAAAATGTAGTTGCATCTTGCAGACTTGCAGTGTCCGAAGGTTAAATCCAGACTGGACTATAACAATTGTTTCAGCTTTGAAGTGAAAAGTTTCCAATCTATCTCTTGACGTAGAAGCATAAACCACACGGATTGTCCGGAGGCAAACTCTACTGGGAGCAAATGCATCAATTTAAAATCACCTCTAATTACCTAATCAAGAGCTTTCATGGAGGAGATATGAAATATGTGAATGAACTATACTGCAAACTTGATTTCTCATGGATTTAGTTTTACCCAAATCACGACAATGAATTTATATTTGCAAGTAAAGAGACCACTTTCTAGGGTTCATTGAGAAAAATTGTCGAGTCACAAGAGCCCAATGAAGGGGGAGAAAAGGAGGCCTCATATATTGGACAAATAACCCACATTTCCAATAGTTCTTAAACCTTTTACTCCAATAGCTTGGTCCTTCACTACCTAAGTTAGGTTTCTGTAGTAAAATGTAATTTTGAGTCCAAATGTTTTGATGAAAATTGCTCTTTATACATCTGGATTTACTTAACAAATTGATTCGCGGATTTATCAGGTGAAACCAAATATCCCGAGAGCGCAAACTCATGAAAAAGTTATATAACAAGAACAAGCACTTAGCAAACTAAAGACAAGATTGGTTTTTCTGGATTTTATATGACTTTGATGATTTACCATAAACTCAACTACTTGATGCCTTTTTAGGTGTCCTCTACGAAAGTTGATCCGTGGACAATAACTGATATATTGATACTCCCCCATATAAAAACACGTACACACCGGCTGACTCAACCTTTATGCTCTTGTTGAATATGAGAAAAGATTGCTAGCTAATTTGAGATGTTAAATAGGGCAAGGTAATTTACTAAAGGTTAAAACTACTCTGGTTGGTTATTGAAGACATTCATCCATGGCATGTAAAATTCACCATGAAGTGTACATTTTCAAAACGGGAACTTTATTTTTAAGTTTAACAAACTTCATTTCTTTTTTTATTTTTCTCAACCTAAGTCTGTATTTGTTGTTCCAAAGCAAAAACAACCTATAACCAAGACATTCGCAGAGGTCAATGATCCCTGATCCACTTTTCATTTAAACTAAATTTGTAAAAGCTCATACTAATATTCTCATCTAAACTAAATTTGTAAAAGCTATATTATTATTTCTCTTCTTGTACATGGATTTACTCCCTTGTACAGATTTTCTAATATAATTGTACTTGAGGGGACAAAAGGATCTTGCTTTCCTTGCAAGATGAATTAGAGTGTTATTTGATTGTGTTGATATTTTTATCTGGAATTATATTTTCTTTTCTTGTGCTTGTGGTTTGAAGAGAACCCACTTTGTTACTTATATGTTCTTTTGTGTTCTCAGTTGGTTCCAGCTGTTACAGAGCTCGTTGTAGCTGAGTTGATGTATCTCCAATGGATGGATCCAAAAGAGCCAATTTACCTTTACATAAATTCCACTGGAACTACTCGAGATGATGGTGAAACGGTATTTCTAACTATTTTCTTGTTTAGACTATATTCTCATATGCCCCTTCAATTTGTGTTTGTGAATATTATGTGCACTATCTAATGGCAATTCAATTATCTGTCTTCTTCTATATCAAGAAAATAAGAAGAAAAGAATGATCTAGCACTCTCTGATTAGTGTCATTTTTTTTTCATAGCTTTCATAACATGCTTTTGCCTTAAGCCAGTTGGGTTACTAATTAGTGAATGGCAACAAATATTTCAAGGTGTTTCTAGTAAATTATTGATTGTGGAACCTATATAACAAATAACCCAAGTTGGAAAGATGTTTATTTTCTACTGCAGAATTTCTTGTATGACTTGTCGATTTTGTGATTAAAGCATAAGAGGAGGCACAATAA
>NC_036239.1:20965814-20969023 GCF_002742605.1 Olea europaea var. sylvestris
TTCAAAACTCAGCAGCGACCCGGTTGAAGGGTAACCGGTGCAGTTCACTTAAAATGGCATACAAAATTCCATCGACGTCAAAAACACATGAATTCAAATTTATTCAGTAGCTAATCCATGAGAATATCAAATCCAATTGATTTCATCCAAAAATTTCAAATAACGAGTGAGTTATGAATTTTTGAAAATAAGGGTAGAAGCTGAAAAATAGAGACAGAACTCAGCACAGTTTACTTTATGTGACATATAACCTTTTACCGATATTGGATTGACATGATTCTAATTTTATTCAGTATCTAACTTATTAGGCTATCCAATCCAATTGGTTTAGTATAAAAATACCAAGTAACGAAAGAGTTATGATTTTTTTAAAGATGAGGCAGAAACTGAAATTTTTGAACAGACATCAAAACTTTAAGTCGCTAACTTTTTTGTATATGATGATTTGTAAATTTATTCCTATGACACATATCTACTTTCAAACATAATTTATTCATAACGAGTGTTCTAAAATAGATTCACACAATATTTATAGGAATCAAATTTTAAGAAAGTGTAAACATCTCAAAATCAACTAAAGATGTAAATCACCGACTTCTCCATGACATGTTGTATCATCTTTTACCATCATCTACGCCCCAAGAAAAATCTATTCAACGTGTAAGAAGGGAATTAACCCATGAGTTTGAAACTCAATAGATATTATCGGTGCAATTCGTTATCAAATTAAAAATTCCAAACTATAGATTCATATCGTCGCACGTAGATGAATTTTCGACAAAATTCAATTACTATAGCATTATCATAACACGTAGAGCCGGAGAATGATCATTCAAACTGTTGTAGTGCCGAAGCACTGTACCCGAAGGTACCATTGCATTCAAACATTTATCGAAAAATCAGATTTGAAAACGAACGAACACTTGCACCTCTACCTACTTTGAATTTTCTTGGATAAAAAAACAAAATGTATAGAAAGCCTTCCTTCTTCTCACCCTTGTTATACCTTAAGCTTAACTTGATATGAAATATATATTTTTTTGAGAGAAAATGAGATGAAATTCGGATTTGAAGAAGAGTGTGGTGAAAAAGTGACTTTCCACTTCTATAACATTTCTTTTTAATGAAAAATTAAGTGGAGGAGTTGTATTATCATTAAATTTAATAAACTTAGTCTTTAACTAAGAATTTGAAGAGTTTCTAAGCCATAAAAATAATTCATATGAAAGTTTTATAAAAAATATTTACATAGTGATTCGAACCTGGGTTGCCTATATGAAATACCATGTAGATGACCATTGGGGCAATCCAGTTATTCATTAAATCTTTGTAATCAATTTTACTTAAATTTAATCTCTTAAATTGCTAGGCTTTTAATTAACTTATGACTTGGGTTTCGTAATCTTACATGGGTTGAGCTTCCATAGGTCGTTTCTAAAATGGGTTAGGCTCGTGGTGCGAGATCATCACAAAATATTAGCATAATTCCATTTTATTTTTTCTCGGCTATTACAACCCTTACACCTTAAATAAAATTTCGTCCTCGAAATTTACCTTATGGTTGGACAAAGAGTGTTGGGTATTTGTCTTTAACTTCTTCTTCTCTTTCCCAAGTAGCTTCTTCTACTCCATGATTATTCCATTGCACCTTGTCCAGTTAAATCTCCTTGTTCTGTAATTTATGTACCTTTCGATCCAGTATCTTGATCGATAATTCCTCATAAAATAAGTTTTTTTGTACTTCCTAGGATTGGTAGTTGACCACATGATCAGGATCATGCATATACTTTCTGATCATCGATACATGAAACACATTGTGAACTGCCGATAGTTCAGGTGGCAACGCCAATCAATAAGCCACATTTCCAATCTTGTCAAGTATCTTAAAGGTCCGATATAATGAGGTCGTAGTTTGCCTTTCTCGTCAAACCTAAGTACACCCTTTATTGGTGCCACCTTTAGAAAGATTTTCTCTCCAACTTCAAATTCCAAGTCTTTTATCCTGGTATCTGCATAGCTCTTTTGTCTATCTTGCGCGGCCTTTATCCTGGTACGGATCTTATCAATGGCTTCAACTGTTCTTTCAATGATCTCTGGTCCCAAAACTCTCTTTTCTCCAACTTCATCCCAATGAACAGGTGATCTGCATTTTCTACCATAGAGAGCTTCATACGGTGCCATTCCAATAGTTGCTTGGAAACTGTTATTATAAGCAAATTCTACCAGAGGTACATACGATTCCCAACTGCCTCCTAGATCCAGAACACAAGCCTTTAGCATATCTTCCAAAGTTTGAATGGTCCTTTCAGACTGACCATCAGATTGAGGGTGATATGTTGTACTGAAATTCAATTTCGTTCCCATAGCTCCTTGTAAGTTCTTCTAAAACTTTGACGTAAATCTCGGATTTCTATCAGATACAATGGACACGGGAACACCATGCAATCTTACAATCTCTCTAATGTACAACTGCGCCAGTTGATCTAGACTCAATGTCATTTTTACTGGAAGAAAATGAGCGGACTTTGTTAGACGATCCACTATTACCAATATAGCATTCTGTCCTCTTGTCGACCTTGAAAATCCTACCACAAAGTCCATTGCGGTATTCTCCCACTTCCATTCAGGTATGTCTAATGAATTTAATAACTCTGCCAGTCTTTGATGTTCCGCTTTAACTTGTTGGCATACTATGCATTTTGCCACAAATGAACCTATACTTCTTTTCATATTCCTCCACCAAAATATATTTCGAAGGTCTCGATACATTTTTGTACCACCAAGATGTGTGCGTACGGGGTGGAATGAGCCTTCTCCAATATCTCCTTCCTCAAAACTTCATCATTTGGTACACAAATTCTTCCTTTGAATATTAGTGCCTGATTCGAAGCTATTCCAAAATCCTTTCTCTTATCAGTACCAATCTCATTCTTGATCTTCTGCAAGAATGGGTCTTTATCTGTGCTTCTATGATCCGATGTCTAAGAGTAGGTCGAACCACCAAAGTTACTAAATGAGCGTGATTTGTTCTGGTGTGGTAATCACTTCAATTTGAAACTTTTCCAAGTCTTTGATCAACTCTATCAAAATAGTAGGTAATGATGCCAAATGTCCCATCGACTTTCTGCTTAGAGCATCAGCAACAACATTAGCCTTACCCGGATGATAATGAATAGTGCAATCATAATCTTTCACTAGCTCCAACCATC
>NC_036239.1:20969480-20979451 GCF_002742605.1 Olea europaea var. sylvestris
TGTCTTCCAATTAGTTACTGCTTCCACCTTTATTGGGTCCACTTCAATTCCTTGGGCAGTTACTATATGATCAAGAAATCCAACTCGTTCAAGTCAAAATTCGCACTTTTTGAATTTGGTGTATAACTTTTCCTTGCGTAGTATCTCTAACGCTATTCTAAGATGTTCCTCATGTTGATCTTTACTCTTGGAGTATATCAAAATGTCATCAATGAAAACTATAACAAATTGATCCAAATACTGATGAAATACTCGATTCATCAGATCCTTTAACACTGCCGAAGCATTTGTCAATCCGAATGGCATAACTGTGAACTCGTAATGTCCATAACGAGTTCTGAAAGCTGTCTTAGGTATATCATCTGCCTTAACCTTCAATTGATGATATCTGATCAATCTTAGAAAATGCCTTAGCCCTTTTTAATTGATCAAACAAATCCTCAATTCTAGGGAGATGATACCTATTCTTGATGGTCAAACGGTTCAACCCCCAATAGTCGATACACATCCTCATACTTCCATATTTCTTCTTTACAAACAATACTGGTGCGCCCTATGGTGATACACTTGGTTGAATAAAACCAAGGTCTAACAATTCTTGTAACTGAATTTTCAACTCCTGAAGTTCCTTTGGGGCCATTTTGTATGGGGCTTTAGATACTGGCGCCGCTCCGGAAACCAGATCTATTGTGAATTCCACTTGTCTATCTGGTGGAACACCCAGTAGATCTTCTGGAAACACATCTATAAATTCTTGTACCACTGGTACATCCTCAATCTTTGTCTTTGCCAGTTTTTCTCCAAAGATATTAACTAGAAATCCTTGAGATGTTTCTTTTCTCAACATTTTCTCGGCTTGTAAGGCCGAAACCAGTTGGAGATGAGGTTTGGTCTTTATTCCGAGGAAAGAAAATTGTTCTTCTCCTGATATTTGAGAAGACACTTGCATTTCTCTACAACGAATGGTCGCATAATTACATCATAACCAATCCATGCCCAAAATCACATCAAAGTCCTTTATATCTATCATATACAAATTAGCTTCTAAGATTTTTCCCTCAATATCGAATTTCACTGACTTAGCTAACTTGTCTGTGTTCAATGTCCTGCCTGAGGGGAGGCTGACTTCTAGTGTACTCTTTGACTTATTACAAGTAATACTAGATTTAGCAATGAAAGACGTTGATATAAAAGAGTGAGTAACTCCTGAATCAAACAGTATATAAGCAGGTGTATTGGTTACCAGTAAAATACCTGTTATTACGTTTGAGTTCCCCTCTGCATCTTTTTGAGTCAATGTAAAAACTCATGCTTTCTTCTTCTTGTTCTAATCATTGTTAACATCCTTCCTCTGAGCAAATGTGGACAATCCCTAGCAATATGTCCTGATTTGCCACACCGAAAACAGGCATTCTTTCCATACAAACATTTACCATGATGAGGCTTACCACACTTAGGGCATGGCGCTACTGCAGCTACCATGGCCTTACTGGCACTAGATCCGATATTAACTTTCTTATTTTTCCATTTGCCCTTTCCTTTGTCTTGACCATTCCACTTTCTCTTTCCAATTTGCCCTTTATCGTGCTGGTTGTACAATTGACGATGTTGCTCTGCATTAGCCTTTTGATACTAGATAGCGTGAGCTCGTTCCAGCATCTCACGATATGACGTAAAGCGATGTGACATAAGGATCATACTTAGGTCTGAGTTTAACCCTTGCTCGAACCTTCGAGTTTTCTTAATTTCCGTGTCAACCAGATGTGGAGCATACCTTGCGAGTTGATCAAACTTCCACTCGTAATCCGTTAGGGACATATTACCCTGCTTGAGTTGAAGGAATTCATTCTCCTTGGAATCCCTTAGAGATTGAGGAAAATATTTGTCCATCACTTCCTCCTTGAATTGTTCCCAAGTTATTGCCAATTGCTGCTCCCGAGTCCTAATTCGGGACATCGAATCCCACCAGTGACTTGTATCACCGTTAAACATAAACTCCGCACATTGAACCCTTTGGGCATCAGTGCATTCTATGAGCCGAAAAATTCGTTCTAGCTTACGAAGTCATTCCTCAATTACTAGTGGACCAGATGCTCTATCGAAGGTAGGGGGCTTATGCCTTCGAAATAACTCAACTATCGAGGCGTGAGTCGGAAGAGTAATAGGAACTGGTGGTGTAGGTGGAGCGGGATTTTGATTCAACCTGCCAAGATCTTGAACCGCTTGCAGGAGATCCCCTATCAAGTTGTTCTGGTTTGCTCGAGACATTTTTCTAGAGATAAGATATAATATCTCACATTAACTTCGTTTGCCAAAACCAGTATACTTAAAAAAAATAAGGTAGTCCTCAAATTGATCATAATTTTCCTTTATTAATAGTACTCATTGCAATCGGGACATACAATAGGTCGACAATTTTTTTATTTTCAAAAACTTAAAGGAAAAGATATCACAAGGAAATGGAAATCTAAATTTCTAATCCCTATGAATCTTGCGAATTTTCTTCGATGGAGTCTCATCTTCGGAGGAGTCTTCTGTCTCAGGCCCTGACTCTAGGTCCATCTCAACCTGTGGTTCAGGTTCATGCTCATGATCATTCTCTAAGTCCAACCCAAAGTCATCCTCATGCTCCCATTCGAGATCTTCCTCTGGGTCTGATTCAAACTGAGGTTCGGGCTCGAGCTCAGGCTCAACCTCATTATTGGGCTCAATTACTATCTCCGGTTGGGGTTCTAAACTCTCACTCCATCTGTCTAGAAATGTTTGACAATATACCAAACTCAATCGTATTTGGGTTCTCTGGATGGTTACCCTCTAACATCTCATCCCTAACAATGACTCCTGTGTTTTCTCATTGAGGTAGGAGTGAATGTATAAGGCTATTCACAGCCTCGATATGCGTGATTTCCAGTCCCGCATCTACAACTGCCATACATCTCTCGTAGATATCATGTACGTGTTCAACAAGTGGACGAGACGGGTCAGTCACATAGTTCTCATAGGACTGGATGATGGCCCTACGGTTCAACACTGCTATATAAATTGTGGCCTTTCTAGCGGTCTGATAAGTTTTAACCATGTCTATCACATAAGTGTCCAATTATGTGTTATCTTCATTAGTGATATCAACTTATACATTATGCTCTTGAGGTTCTAATATGATGGCCAATCATCATCTCTTCACGTAGATTTAAACAAAATATAATGTACATAGCATATTTCATTCAAAATATCATAAGCATTTTTCATAGATTCAAGTTTATATGATTAAAAAAATCATGCTCGAAAAAATAATGTGGAACATAATATTTTCTTCCATACCTTAGGTTCGTCGGATGAGGTCAACTGATAGACGCAAGATGCCATAGAGTACCTTAAATGTTTCATTTTTTTCATCTCATAAATAAAATACACTAAGTCTACAGAATCGACTAAACTCGTGCTCTGATACCACGCTGTAACGTCCCGACCCGCATGGACAGAAACGTCACTCCACCATTGTACCTTAGCCGTAAAGTTAGTTCAATATATTTTTAGTAGAGTGTATAAAGATTAAATTTTAGAATTTAATTAAAGAATTTTTTTTATTTAAACAATAATTCAATATTCCATACCTTAGGTTCGTCGGATGAGGTCAACTGATAGACGCAAGATGCCATGGAGTACCTTAAATGTTTCATTTTTTTTCATCTCATAAATAAAATACACTAAGTCTACAGAATCGACTAAACTCGTGCTCTGATACCACGCTGTAACGTCCCGACCCGCATGGACAGAAACGTCACTCCACCATTGTACCTTAGCCGTAAAGTTATTTCAATATATTTTTAGTAGAGTGTATAAAGATTAAATTTTAGAATTTAATTAAAGAATTTTTTTTATTTAAACAATAATTCAATTCTAAAAGAAAACAATTTCAAAAAAATATTTTTAGAATGGGTTCCATGCATGTAACGACTATTAACGTGAAATTTTGGCAAAACTTAAAAAGTAATGTTGTTGTTCCAGTTTTTTTGTCTCAAACAGTAATTGTCAAGATAAATTTGTTTTCATAGTTATCGACCTTGAAATTTCATCAAATTTTAATGTAAGGTAGTAAACTCCTTATAATATGACATAGTCAAAAACTAGCTTCCGTCGACGTCATATGGGGTATTAAAATATTTTTCAAAACTCACCAGCGACCCAGTTGAAGGGTAACCGGTGCAGTTCATTTAAAATGGAATATAAAATTCCACCGACTTCAAAACCACATGATTTCAAATTTATTCAGTAACTAATCCATGAGAATATCAAATCCAATTGGTTTCATCCAAAAATTCCAAGTAAAGGTCGAGTTAGGAAATTTTGAAGTCAAGGCAGAAGTTGGGAATATGACGACTCGACCCAGTGTAATTTACTTTATGCAACATATAATTTTCTACCGACATCGGATTGACATGATTCCAAGTTTATTTAATAGCTAACTTATGAGACTATCCAATGCCTCTAGTTTTGTATAAAAATATCAAGTAATGAAGGAGTTATGAATTTTTGAAAACGAGGCAGAATTTGAATTTCTTTGGAGATAGCAAAACTTTAAATCACTAACAAATTTCCCAAAATTCTGCTAACACTAACTAAACAAAGCTGTTTTCATTTTTTATCTCGTAGGGTAAGTGTCAATAAATTTGTTTGTATAGCTATCGATCTCAAAACTTCATCAAATTTTAATGTGAAGTAGCAAACTCCTTATAATATGACATAGTAAAAAATTAGCTTCCATCGGCATCAAATGAGGTCTTAAAATATTTTTCAAAAACCAGCAGCGACCCGGTTGAAAGGTAAACTGGTGTAGATCACTTAAAATGACATGTAAAATTCCACCTTCAAATTTAATCAGTAGCTAATCCATGAGACTATCAAACCCAATTGGTTTCATCCCAAAATTCCAAGTAACGACTGAGTTAGAAAATTTTGAAGTCAAGGCAGAAGCTGGGAATACGACGGCTCTACCTAGTGCAGCTTACTTTATGCAACATATAAAATTCTACAAATATCGGCTTGACATATAAAATTCTACAAACATTGGATTACAGTAAGGCCGAGACTGCCTCACTCTTGTCCTTTGCACCACTGGGTTATGCCCCCGGGGGTGACATCTCCACATTCATTAAACAGCTATAGCCTATAAGGTATAGGAGGTTTTAACATAGACAAGCCCAATTTCTCTAACAGGTGGTACTAGCTACATTGGTAAACTCTCTCTATCTATAATCATACTAAACTTTGTTGTTGATATAGCATTTATTATGAAAGATATTCTCTCGTTGCTGTTCGGTACCATCCATCTTAATTTGTGTACGCATTGTAACAAGTGCTTCACCTATCACAGGTACTACATGGTGATTTGAACCTGAGTTGCCTATATGAAATACTATGTAGATGACCATTGGGGCAACCCAATTATTCATTAAATCTTTGTAATCAATTTTACTTAAACTTAATCTCTTAAATTGCTTGACTTTGAATTAACTTATGACTCGGGGTTTCGTATTCTTACATGGGTTGAGCTTTCATAGGTCATTTCTAAAATGGGTTAGGCTCGTGGTACTAGATCATCACAAAATATTAGCATAATTCCATTTTATTTTTTCTCGGCTACTACATTTGTGGTAGCAGCTGTAGTTCCACAATGTGAAGCAAATAAAGTGATAGCATGTATTTGAATCTTTTTGAGGGTTACCACTTCGAATTAATTGCTTGTTGGGAATGAAATGTCTCATTGGAAAAAATAAAGGGTTTTCCCCCTTGGTATGGTCCGACGGAAGCAGAGATAGTGATAGCCTGTATTTGAATGTTTTTGAGGGTTACCACTTTGAATTAATTGCTTGTTGGGAATGAAATATTTCATTGGAAAAAATAAAGTGCTTTTCTCCTTGTGCGGTCCATGTCGGACCGTACAAGGTACAGTCCCCTCTAGCATTAGTATGGGGCCTCCTCATGTCAGGGGACTGTGAACGGTGCTTTGTGCACAGCACCGTCCAAAAATAAAACAATGTTGATTTGCTGGTCTTAAATTCAAAAATTGTTTCAGGTACAAGACATAACCTCCTTAGGTAGAATGGTAAATCTAGTTATTGCAGTAACATATTGTTCCACGGAATTAAAGTCCAAAATATGGAAGAAATAAGCGTTTTCACGACTCAACCACCTAGTCAGTCAGACTTCTATTGATTTTTGTGTCGAACTTATGAAGGATTTGATGGCTTGATTGAACGAATATTGTAAGAATTTTTTAATGGGCACCTTAATCATAATGTCAGCCTCTTTTAAAAAAATTATTCACAATATTGTAGATAATTAAGAAAATTGAGATAACTGAGAAAGATAAATGTGATGATTGAACATATCAATCAAAATGACCAAATACTATGTAAATTATGAATGAATAATAAAGATTTATACAAAATCCAATTAATCAAATAATTTTTAGACCTTAATTAAGTCAAAAGCGTCAAATGCCCATATGTTATGGACAAATAAGGAGGGAGACTGGTAAGCAATCCAATGATGGGCTCATCACTCCCTCTCAAATTCGCTGTCCTTTTTTCCATCTCTCTCGCCGGCGCCGCCTCCTTCGCCACCACTACCTTCGCCACTTCTCTCCCCTTCTTCAAACCAAAGCCCAAACCCAAAGCAACAGTCTCGGATTTGCTCTCCCTTCTGGGTTCACACCAACAGGCCCGTTCCGTCAACTCCCAGGTGGCCCGAGAATTGCGGTCCCGCTTCAAGTTCCTCGTGCCCTTTAGTCCCACTCAACGGCTCAGGCCGGAGTCTTCTTCGGCCCGGCGATTGCTGAACGATCGGAACAAGAGAGACGACGATGAGCTGATTTGGTGGCCTCCGGCTCCAGTAATGGAGCTCGCTCGGCTCGCCGTTGACTCTGGTGGTGATCCTGGGGCTATCCATATTGCTCTTGATCCAACCATTATCCCAGTAAGGTTTCCACCCTCCTTCCATTTTTTTTATACTGCCCCAGTTTTGGATTATGTGCGGTGCATAAATGCAAAGGTGAACATTTTGGGCTCTTCTGTTTCGTATATATGTTATTAAAAGATTATTTAGCATACAAAAAATTAAAAGTATTACAAGAAACCTAAGTGCCTAATTTTGCAAGATTTCTACCCAAATGGTATCTGTATACCCTTCTCTCTATTTTGGTGCAATTTCATATACTAATTTACTTATTTTCAGCCATATTTCCCCTTAGGAAAACTGGAGGGGTGGGCATTTTAACTTGAACTGAACCTCATGAACCAGAACAGCGGGTTCCAATTCGGATCCAAAAGTTACATAGAACCGTGTGGTTCCATATACAAAATACCTGAAGTTAAATTGGTGATTCCGATTCTTGAGATACCCGGACAGAAACCCGATTTGGAACTGAATTGTCAATTTTTATTTTTTTTACTTTCACATATTGTGTAAATTTTCAACAAAGACATTAGTTTAAATGCCATTGGTTTTCTTCGTAGAAAACTGGAATTGAGATTTTAGGAAACCTATGGGGAGTCCGTACATAATTTCTCTTTCTTTACGTTTTTGGTTAAAAAATATAACTAGTTGAATGAACTAATGTAAAAAATTGCTTACTTTATTTTTGCTGGTTATGGTTTTTTTTATTTTTTATTTTTTATATACGGTAGAATCCAACCCGAGCTGGATAATAGCAGGGATGTCAAATGGGTCGAGCCGGCTCGGCTCGTTAAAGCTCGGCTCGTGGGCTGCTCGGGCTCGTCTCGTCAAAGCTCGGCTCATGGGTTGCTCAGGCTCATCATTTGACGAGCCCAAGCTCGAGCAAAGTGGGGGGTCGATTCCAACGAGCCGAGCCCGCTCGGCTCGTCGAGCTCGACGAGCGGCTCGTCCAAAAAAATGGAAAAAATTGAAATTTTATCAATAAAAATTGAAAATTTTGCAAAAAAAATAATAAATAAATAAAAAATTTCACGAGCTCGCGAGCCGCTCGTGGGCTCGGCTCGACCCCGCCCACGAGCTCGCTCACAAGCAACGAGCCGAGCCCGAGCTCGTGGGTTAACGAGCCGAGCCGGCTCGATTCGGTCCATTGCTACCCCTAGATAATTGACTGTTCTAGTTTGGTTCCAAAAATTACATGAAACCTAATGATTCCATTTACAATATACCCAAAGGTTTAATGGTGGTTCTAGTTCTTGAAATACCCCAACCGATCCACCCAACATCCATCCCTACTTGGGAAAACGGTTGTAGTGGTTATGGGAGGTTCCCGAGCTCGTGGGTTAAGGAGCCGAGCCGGCTCGATTCGGTCCATTGCTACCCCTAGATAATTGACTGTTCTAGTTTGGTTCCAAAAATTACATGAAACCTAATGATTCCATTTACAATATACCCAAAGGTTTAATGGTGGTTCTAGTTCTTGAAATACCCCAACCGATCCACCCAACATCCATCCCTACTTGGGAAAACGGTTGTAGTGGTTATGGGAGGTTTTAGTTTGAATTTGAATTCAAACTAGGCCCCCCACCGCATTCTTATAAGTTGCGGGTCAGGTCACGTCAGCTCAGCTCGCATTGATGATTCATGACCCATAAGGCCATAATCTAACATTTGTGCAAGCGTTGTTAACATTGCCAATAACATATTTTGAGTATATAGCACTTGGTGTGGTATCAAGTCTATGTATGTGACATTGGTGCTATCAATTATGATGGATCCACATATACTTTCATAAGGAGAAAGCCGATATGAATAATGCAGGTTCCTGATGTGGAAGGAACGAAGGAAGATCGATGTGAGCTTACTAGAACCCCTTATGGGAGACACTTCATAAATGAGGTATGCATTATAGTAATGATAGAATTCACTGTATTGTAATTTTCTTAAGATTAGGATCTTTTTTAATTACGTTATTTATTTTTCTGAGTTTCTTAATAATGTAGCATGTAATTCTCATTTTTGTAGGAGTTGAATTCGTACCTAAAGTTTTTATTTGAAATTATAGTTCAGAGGGGTCCCAGTGTAGGGCTGAATGTTTCATTGAATCGCTATGACTTTTTTCACGGCCACCTTTTCCTTGCCATGGATTCTGGAAGACTTGGTATTTTGTAAGTTGAGTGCCATCCAACATCTAATTTTATGATTCTTCCATGTATTCCTTTGAGCTCGAGATGAGAAGAGTTTGGAAACGCAAACACCAGCATAGTCAGAATTATATTGACAGTTCATAATCCATGATTTGTCACATGTAAAATGCTGCAAATAGATGGCTGAACTTGGTAACAACACATTTCTAGTTTGATTCAGAATTTCGTCAAGATTGTTATGCTTGACGTGTTTGATTGTGCAGTACTGGTAAATAAACCTCCCCAACTTACAATTACTTCTTCCCCCCCAACCAAAACTAAAAAAAATAGAAGTAAAATATGAGTAGATGGCCAAGAGGAGATGAAAGAAAATAGTGCCTTGGCCTTGTTGTATAAATTGAACTATCTTAGATCAGGTTCTATCCCTTACGATTTGTATCCCATCAACTGTAGCTTGGCTAATTAAATATGAGAAAGTAAACATAACCTAGAGAAATAAAGAAAACATCCAAATTATCAAGGTTCTAGATGAGGACAATATTTATTTCCTAAATGATTATTTGGCTCATCCGGTTACAATTATATCACTAAATTTCAAGACAGCAAAATCATATATTTCTTTTATTCTGAACTTTTCAGTTATGAAGTTAACTTGGTACAAAAGTTTAAGTTTCTTTTACGCTTGAATGCATGGGGATTTTTGTGCTTGGGAGCGGCTAATTGTTTATATTTTCAAATGTACAAATAAAATAGAAGTAGTCATGTATTTATATGTTTCTTTATTGCATACTTAGTCATGCAATTGTAAAAGAGAAAATTTCTATTAAAGAAATGCTTTAAATTCTTTAATTTGGTTATGCATCACCCTCC
>NC_036239.1:20981543-20987821 GCF_002742605.1 Olea europaea var. sylvestris
TTTTTTTCATCTCATAAATAAAATACACTAAGTCTACAGAATCGACTAAACTCGTGCTCTGATACCACGCTGTAACGTCCCGACCCGCATGGACAGAAACGTCACTCCACCATTGTACCTTAGCCGTAAAGTTATTTCAATATATTTTTAGTAGAGTGTATAAAGATTAAATTTTAGAATTTAATTAAAGATTTTTTTTAAAACAATAATCCAATTCTAAAATAAAACAATTTCAAAAATGTTTTTAGAATGAGTTACATGCATGTAACGACTATTGACGTGAAATTTTGGCAAAACTTAAAAAGTAATGCTGCTATTCCAGTATTTATCTCAAACAGGAATTGTCAAAATAAATTTGTTTTCATAGTTATCGATCTTGAAATTTCATCAAATTTTAATGTAAGGTAGTAAACTCCTTATAATATGACATAGTCAAAAACTAGCTTCCGTCGACGTCATATGGGGTATTAAAATATTTTTCAAAACTCACCAGCGACCCAGTTGAAGGGTAACCGGTGCAGTTCATTTAAAATGGAATATAAAATTCCACCGACTTCAAAACCACATGATTTCAAATTTATTCAGTAACTAATCCATGAGAATATCAAATCCAATTGGTTTCATCCAAAAATTCCAAGTAATGAGTGAGTTATGATTTTTTGAAAACAAGGGTAGAAGCTGAAAAATAGAGACAGCACCCAACACAGTTTACTTTATGTGACATGTAACCTTTTACCGATATTGGATTGACACGATTTCAATTTTATTCAGTATCTAACTTATTATGCTATCCAATCCAATTAGTTTCGTATAAAAATACCAAGTAACGAAAGAGTTATGATTTTTTTAAAGATGAGGCAGAAACTGAAATTTTTGAAGAGACATCAAAACTTTAAGTCACTAACTTTTTTTGTATACGGTGATTTGTAAATTTATTTCTATGACACATATCTACTTTCAAACATAATTTATTCATAACAAGTGTTCGTAAAATAGATCCACACAATATTCATAGGAATCAAATTTAAAGAAAGTGTAAACATCTCAAAATCAACTAAAGATGTAAATCATCGGCTTCTCCATGACATGTTGTATCATCCTTTACCATCATCTACGTCCCAAGGAAAATCTATTCAACCTATAGGAAGGGAATTAACCCATGAGTTTGAAACTCAATAGATATTATCGGTGCAATTCGTTATCAAATTAGAAATTTCGAACTATAGATTCATACCGTTGCACATAGATGGATTTCCGGTAAAATCCAATTACTATAGCATTATCATAATATGTAGAGCTGGAGAATGATCATTCAAACTGTTGTAGTGCGAAGTACCGTACCCAAAGGTACCATTTCATTCAAACATTTATCGAAAAATCAGATTTGAAAACGAATGAACACTTGTACCTCTACCTACCTTGAATTTTCTTAGATAAAAGAACAAAATGTATAGAAAGCCTTCCTTCTTCTTACCCTTGTTATACCTTAAGCTTAACTTGATATGAAATATTATTTTTTTTTGAGAGAAAATGAGATGAAATTCGGATTTGAAGAGGAGTGTGGTGAAAAAGTGACTTTCCACTTCTATAACCTTTCTTTTTAAGAAAAATTAAGTGGGGGGAGTTGTATTATCATTAAATTTATTAAACTTAGTCTTTAACTAAGAATTTGAAGAGTTTTTAAGTCATAAAAATAATTTGTATGAAAGTTTTATAAAAAACTCTACATGGTGATTTGAACCTGAGTTGCCTATATGAAATACTATGTAGATGACCATTGGGGCAACCCAATTATTCATTAAATCTTTGTAATCAATTTTACTTAAACTTAATCTCTTAAATTGCTTGACTTTGAATTAACTTATGACTCGGGGTTTCGTATTCTTACATGGGTTGAGCTTTCATAGGTCATTTCTAAAATGGGTTAGGCTCGTGGTACTAGATCATCACAAAATATTAGCATAATTCCATTTTATTTTTTCTCGGCTACTACATTTGTGGTAGCAGCTGTAGTTCCACAATGTGAAGCAAATAAAGTGATAGCATGTATTTGAATCTTTTTGAGGGTTACCACTTCGAATTAATTGCTTGTTGGGAATGAAATGTCTCATTGGAAAAAATAAAGGGTTTTCCCCCTTGGTATGGTCCGACGGAAGCAGAGATAGTGATAGCCTGTATTTGAATGTTTTTGAGGGTTACCACTTTGAATTAATTGCTTGTTGGGAATGAAATGTCTCATTGGAAAAAATAAAGGGTTTTCCCCCTTGGTATGGTCCGACGGAAGCAGAGATAGTGATAGCCTGTATTTGAATGTTTTTGAGGGTTACCACTTTGAATTAATTGCTTGTTGGGAATGAAATATTTCATTGGAAAAAATAAAGTGCTTTTCTCCTTGTGCGGTCCATGTCGGACCGTACAAGGTACAGTCCCCTCTAGCATTAGTATGGGGCCTCCTCATGTCAGGGGACTGTGAACGGTGCTTTGTGCACAGCACCGTCCAAAAATAAAACAATGTTGATTTGCTGGTCTTAAATTCAAAAATTGTTTCAGGTACAAGACATAACCTCCTTAGGTAGAATGGTAAATCTAGTTATTGCAGTAACATATTGTTCCACGGAATTAAAGTCCAAAATATGGAAGAAATAAGCGTTTTCACGACTCAACCACCTAGTCAGTCAGACTTCTATTGATTTTTGTGTCGAACTTATGAAGGATTTGATGGCTTGATTGAACGAATATTGTAAGAATTTTTTAATGGGCACCTTAATCATAATGTCAGCCTCTTTTAAAAAAATTATTCACAATATTGTAGATAATTAAGAAAATTGAGATAACTGAGAAAGATAAATGTGATGATTGAACATATCAATCAAAATGACCAAATACTATGTAAATTATGAATGAATAATAAAGATTTATACAAAATCCAATTAATCAAATAATTTTTAGACCTTAATTAAGTCAAAAGCGTCAAATGCCCATATGTTATGGACAAATAAGGAGGGAGACTGGTAAGCAATCCAATGATGGGCTCATCACTCCCTCTCAAATTCGCTGTCCTTTTTTCCATCTCTCTCGCCGGCGCCGCCTCCTTCGCCACCACTACCTTCGCCACTTCTCTCCCCTTCTTCAAACCAAAGCCCAAACCCAAAGCAACAGTCTCGGATTTGCTCTCCCTTCTGGGTTCACACCAACAGGCCCGTTCCGTCAACTCCCAGGTGGCCCGAGAATTGCGGTCCCGCTTCAAGTTCCTCGTGCCCTTTAGTCCCACTCAACGGCTCAGGCCGGAGTCTTCTTCGGCCCGGCGATTGCTGAACGATCGGAACAAGAGAGACGACGATGAGCTGATTTGGTGGCCTCCGGCTCCAGTAATGGAGCTCGCTCGGCTCGCCGTTGACTCTGGTGGTGATCCTGGGGCTATCCATATTGCTCTTGATCCAACCATTATCCCAGTAAGGTTTCCACCCTCCTTCCATTTTTTTTATACTGCCCCAGTTTTGGATTATGTGCGGTGCATAAATGCAAAGGTGAACATTTTGGGCTCTTCTGTTTCGTATATATGTTATTAAAAGATTATTTAGCATACAAAAAATTAAAAGTATTACAAGAAACCTAAGTGCCTAATTTTGCAAGATTTCTACCCAAATGGTATCTGTATACCCTTCTCTCTATTTTGGTGCAATTTCATATACTAATTTACTTATTTTCAGCCATATTTCCCCTTAGGAAAACTGGAGGGGTGGGCATTTTAACTTGAACTGAACCTCATGAACCAGAACAGCGGGTTCCAATTCGGATCCAAAAGTTACATAGAACCGAGTGGTTCCATATACAAAATACCTGAAGTTAAATTGGTGATTCCGATTCTTGAGATACCCGGACAGAAACCCGATTTGGAACTGAATTGTCAATTTTTATTTTTTTTACTTTCACATATTGTGTAAATTTTCAACAAAGACATTAGTTTAAATGCCATTGGTTTTCTTCGTAGAAAACTGGAATTGAGATTTTAGGAAACCTATGGGGAGTCCGTACATAATTTCTCTTTCTTTACGTTTTTGGTTAAAAAATATAACTAGTTGAATGAACTAATGTAAAAAATTGCTTACTTTATTTTTGCTGGTTATGGTTTTTTTTATTTTTTATATACGGTAGAATCCAACCCGAGCTGGATAATAGCAGGGATGTCAAATGGGTCGAGCCGGCTCGGCTCGTCAAAGCTCGGCTCGTGGGCTGCTCGGGCTCGTCTCGTCAAAGCTCGGCTCATGGGTTGCTCAGGCTCATCATTTGACGAGCCCAAGCTCGAGCCGAGTGGGTGGTCGATTCCAACGAGCCGAGCCCGCTCGGCTCCTCGAGCTCGACGAGCGGCTCGTCCAAAAAAAAGGAAAAAAATGAAAATTTTTTAAAAAAAAATTAAAAATTTTCAAAAAACTCTCAACTCGTGGGTTCGTTAAAATGGCTCGTGGGCTCGACAAGCCAAGCCCTATTCGGCTCGTGGATTTGAAGCCCTGCTTGGCTCGAGCTCGTCAAATTTCACGAGCTGAATTTTGACGAGCCGCTCAACCCGTTTGACATCTCTACCAAACTTCCGAGCTCGTGGGTTAACGAGCCGAGCCGGCTCGATTCGGTCCATTGCTACCCCTAGATAATTGACTGTTCTAGTTTGGTTCCAAAAATTACATGAAACCTAATGATTCCATTTACAATATACCCAAAGGTTTAATGGTGGTTCTAGTTCTTGAAATACCCCAACCGATCCACCCAACATCCATCCCTACTTGGGAAAACGGTTGTAGTGGTTATGGGAGGTCAAGGGAGGTTTTAGTTTGAATTTGAATTCAAACTAGGCCCCCCACCGCATTCTTATAAGTTGCGGGTCAGGTCACGTCAGCTCAGCTCGCATTGATGATTCATGACCCATAAGGCCATAATCTAACATTTGTGCAAGCGTTGTTAACATTGCCAATAACATATTTTGAGTATATAGCACTTGGTGTGGTATCAAGTCTATGTATGTGACATTGGTGCTATCAATTATGATGGATCCACATATACTTTCATAAGGAGAAAGCCGATATGAATAATGCAGGTTCCTGATGTGGAAGGAACGAAGGAAGATCGATGTGAGCTTACTAGAACCCCTTATGGGAGACACTTCATAAATGAGGTATGCATTATAGTAATGATAGAATTCACTGTATTGTAATTTTCTTAAGATTAGGATCTTTTTTAATTACGTTATTTATTTTTCTGAGTTTCTTAATAATGTAGCATGTAATTCTCATTTTTGTAGGAGTTGAATTCGTACCTAAAGTTTTTATTTGAAATTATAGTTCAGAGGGGTCCCAGTGTAGGGCTGAATGTTTCATTGAATCGCTATGACTTTTTTCACGGCCACCTTTTCCTTGCCATGGATTCTGGAAGACTTGGTATTTTGTAAGTTGAGTGCCATCCAACATCTAATTTTATGATTCTTCCATGTATTCCTTTGAGCTCGAGATGAGAAGAGTTTGGAAACGCAAACACCAGCATAGTCAGAATTATATTGACAGTTCATAATCCATGATTTGTCACATGTAAAATGCTGCAAATAGATGGCTGAACTTGGTAACAACACATTTCTAGTTTGATTCAGAATTTCGTCAAGATTGTTATGCTTGACGTGTTTGATTGTGCAGTACTGGTAAATAAACCTCCCCAACTTACAATTACTTCTTCCCCCCCAACCAAAACTAAAAAAAATAGAAGTAAAATATGAGTAGATGGCCAAGAGGAGATGAAAGAAAATAGTGCCTTGGCCTTGTTGTATAAATTGAACTATCTTAGATCAGGTTCTATCCCTTACGATTTGTATCCCATCAACTGTAGCTTGGCTAATTAAATATGAGAAAGTAAACATAACCTAGAGAAATAAAGAAAACATCCAAATTATCAAGGTTCTAGATGAGGACAATATTTATTTCCTAAATGATTATTTGGCTCATCCGGTTACAATTATATCACTAAATTTCAAGACAGCAAAATCATATATTTCTTTTATTCTGAACTTTTCAGTTATGAAGTTAACTTGGTACAAAAGTTTAAGTTTCTTTTACGCTTGAATGCATGGGGATTTTTGTGCTTGGGAGCGGCTAATTGTTTATATTTTCAAATGTACAAATAAAATAGAAGTAGTCATGTATTTATATGTTTCTTTATTGCATACTTAGTCATGCAATTGTAAAAGAGAAAATTTCTATTAAAGAAATGCTTTAAATTCTTTAATTTGGTTATGCATC
>NC_036239.1:20987932-20991266 GCF_002742605.1 Olea europaea var. sylvestris
TTTTTTTTTTAACCCCCCCCCCCCCCCCCCCCCCCTTCTTAATCTGGAATTAAGTTCGTAGAATATTTATATTCTTCTTCTGATAAGTTTCATTCACCAACACCTCTGCATCAGGTTATCTCACTTTCTATGGTCATTTTCCTGTAGTTATATTTCCCTTGAGATTTGGTGGGTGTTAAATTACAATGGATGCTGCAACGATTAAAGTTGCTTGCACTAAGTGTGGAAGTTTGAGACCTCATGCAAATTTGGAAATGCCTAGTGTAGGATAACATAAAAGTTGATTTGATGTGGAACAAAAATGTTGCTTGCAGTGTATGGAATGTATATTATTATTGCAATAGAGAACAATAGTCTGAGAATGTGTAGCATTCAAAGTGTTGGTGCTTTAGCAGTTATGGGCTAAAAAGATGCTTCCCTGAAAGCACCACTGCTTCGATATTGAAGTCAGAGATAATTAGATAGCTTGAAATGGTAGTCAAAGTTAAAAAATTGTGGCTTAGCCGAGAGCAGTAACTGTGCAAAGATATATTCTGGCCACTGTTTTTGCTACTACTGCTTTACTTCAAAATTTATGCTATGACATGTTCACCATCACAAGTTTTGAATTGCAGGTTTCATGCTAAAGAGTACCCCGCATATGATAAAGAAGTTTTTCCATACAATATGGGCTACTGCCAAGTGGGTAAGTTTGGCTTAGCAAACATCTTGAACAAATATTTCATAAATTAAATGTTTTACATGCATAGAAGGTTTATCTTCCATCTATGAGTCATTAATTAGTACGTCTCTAACATTCCTGCTAGACAATCATCAAAAAAAAAAAAAAACTATCCGTGGTTAATTTCATTTTGGACTCGTATCTTTCTAATCTTCTTGTGATTTCTTGTTGGCTGCATTATTAGGTCTGTGAATGGAAGGAATAGAATGATTTGCAATGTTTATATGATTTCTGTGTTGCTATTGACAGTGCCTTTAATGATGGTTCACAGGGTCTAACGTTCCTTACGATGATGGAATGAATTTAAGAAATATTTTATGGCTTGCTCCATTGCCAAGTAATTCTACAAAATCATGGTTGGCACCAGGTACTTCTCCCTTGTTCATTAGTGGGTAAGTTCTGTACTAAGACAAGTCAATTATATTGGATAGTGAAAATTTTCCCTAGATTTGAATAAACTATAACTTTTTATTCAACAGCCGAAAAAAAAAGGGGGGGGAAAAATCTCCAGTTACAGGGATGTTTCCTTGAGCAAGCATTCAGAATTGTTTGGAATTGCTTTTCACAACAAACCTGTAACGAGTATTGTTTCAAATTGGCCGTTTTAGCTATCATATAGGGGCCGAACTTGGTTAACTGGTGGACAAGATCCATCTATTGCTTCATGGTGGTGGTTCTAAATTTATTTTTGATATGCACAATCACTGTGGAGGCTCTAAGGTAACTTGTGGCTTAAGCACAAAGCAAGGTGCCAGTTTCGTTGACGTATAGCTAATATCATATTCTAAATGAGAAGTTCCCTGTAATGTTTAATATATTCATATAGCAAGTTTCAGCAAATATCGATTAAAAGCAATTATAGTCTGATTAAGCCATTGAAAGAAATCAAACACTTAAATTGGATTTAGCATGAAAAGACAATATTCATCTCCTTAAATTCATAAGCCCGAATATGAGGATCCCAGAAAAGCTACATTTACGTTATGAACCTTGAAACTTCAATCCCTAAAGTATTGTTTTCGTTCATTCACATCTAATGGAAATATAGTCTGGAAAAAACTCATTTCAAAACTCTTTTTGAGTGTTGAACCAATAATCACTCTCTTTCAGTACACCATATTCAATATGAAAATATTTCTGGTGTCTTATATCATTTTTCAGAGAAGTCGAACATGCTGTATGAGGTATAGGAGGTTTGGCAACTATCAGTACGAGTTTAATAATTAGAATAAAGTAGTATAATAGAAGGAATATCAAGCCTGACCCTGGGAAATACAGGCAGGAAATCAATCCAAAACAAAAAGGAGGAGGAAGGAAAAACAAGCATCTTACTCTCCCTTTTTAAAGTAAATTGCCGGTGTATCAAAATAACCATATTTACACAATCTCTTTTCCTAATATTCTTGTTGGCAGGAGTTTTAGTAGTCTTGGATGCACATCCCGAAGGAATCATTTACCAAGATCTCATTCCTGAATATGTCCATGTTGCAAGGACACTCTATGAAGGTATTGGCTTTTAAACTTGCTAGACTGGGAAGCCATACATATCTTCATCATTATTCTTAGAATGAAACATAATCGAATTTTCTTGCTCTGTCAGATGATTTTGGGGAAGTTGCAGTTGATGTTAACTACCTCAACATAGGTCCCAACTTCGAGATCTTCATTTGCTGACAACTCAGAGGTGGGCAGTGCTTTTCACCAAGCTAGATGTCGTATTTGATTCAATAAAATTGATACCATTTTTTCTATCTAATGCTGATTCTGCATGTTATGGTAGTTCTCGTTTCAAGATCGTGAATATTAGTATTTCTTTTTTCTATTGCAGCATCAATGGATTTATATCTTAGATTCTCAAGGATGCTAGGAAATGTTTCAGGATTTGCCTGCATGTTCCCATCTTAATTTATTTTGGCGATTCTGGTTATCTGTTTTGTTGATTGTTTCTTGGATTGAATACCATACATTTGCACTGAACAAGCCACAATGTCTTTGTAAGGTTTACCAGTGTGCTTATTGACCTCAATTTGTAGTCCTTGAACTAAGCTTCTGTTTGGGTTAGTTAAAAATTATATTTTTAGTATATTTTGATAAAAAAGTTCATGAAAAATGTGTTTGAAAAATTGATAAAAGTTGCGAGTCCTATGAAATGGGTCGTCGAAGGTGAATTTGAGGAACAATACTAAGGTTAATTAAAGGTGAGAGAGAGAGTGATTATTATTATTTAAATGATAAAGGATCAAAAGTGATTTTTACTTATTGAATAACTTTGTTTTTTTATTTTCAGCTTTCTACACAAGTCTGTATATTGCCTTTCCAAGAATAAATAAAAAATCGTAATTATGTATAAAAACAGCCATTCATTATAATTCTCCTACACGGGATTTCAATTTATGAGTTTTGTATGGGCATGAAAACAAAAGAAAGACAAATAAAAGATTTAGCTCCTGTTTGTTTCTCATTCTTTCCTCATTAAAATAAAAAATATAATCGTTATTCATCACATTAAGTTAGGGATGTAAACGAGCCGAGCCGGCTCGCGAGCTGAAATTTTGGGCTCGGGCTCGGCTCGAGGAAATCACAACGGGCTTTTTTTGGGCCCGAGCCGAGCCG
>NC_036239.1:20991416-20992227 GCF_002742605.1 Olea europaea var. sylvestris
AATTTTTAATGACATTTTTTTCACATGCTAATTGTTGTGGTGCAAATTGTTGAATGACATTTTTTTGAAAGAATTTAAAAATTGCATCATTTATTATTTATACAAATTACAAATTAAATAAAAGTACAACTTTCAAAATTATGTAATTAATACGAATAACAAAATGAATAAAAGTTACAAATTACAACCCTCCTCCTTTTTCCGGGCTTGGGACAGGCTACAATCAACGTAGACGGAATTAAAATTGTACACGAATAAAATATTTCGTGTACAATTTTTTTGAATCAAATAAATTTAAAAAATACATTTCTTAAAGAAAAATAATTAATTTAAAAACTTACAACATCCTATGTTTGGATATGCTGCAACTCTTCGATCATTATACTATCAACATGTTCTTGAACAAGTAATTCTGCACATTCCCAATCCTTCAAACATATCAAAGCCTCCAATATATCTTCTTTTAGTCTTGATCGTTTATCTGATAAAATTCGACCACCTAAACTGAATGCAGCCTCCGATGCTACCGTAGACACCGGAGGTGTTAGTAGATCACGTGCAATTTTTGATACAATTGGATATTGCCTTTCGTTACATCTCCACCAATTTAAAAGACTAAATTCTTGTAATTCGTGCGGTTGCAACACACTACGAACATCCACGCACATATACCTAACTAACTCAGAAGGAATTTCAAGATTTGTACCACCAATATTGATCGCTCTAGATGTTGATGAGCTAGAACTAGAACTAAATGAAGGAGCACTTGTATTGCTATCTAAATAATTCCATAAATTTTCGGGATTTGTTG
>NC_036239.1:20998183-21005845 GCF_002742605.1 Olea europaea var. sylvestris
TGAGCAAGAGATTTGGAAGGAATATCATATCCTCATGACGGTGCCTTGGTCGTCTCAACGGTTGTGGCTAACTTCGAAGTAAAGATAATACTGGTTGATAATGGGAGTGCAGAAAATATACTCTCGTAGGAGGTTTTGCCAAAATGGGGATCTTTCCCAAACAGCTCAAAGCAGTAAAAATTCCTCTACAAGGATTTGGTGGTGGAGTCATTATCCCTGAGGGCATCGTCGAGCTCCCGCTTACATTAGGATCTGGTAATACACAAGTGACGGAGATCACACCATTTCAAGTGGTTAATACCCCAATGGCCTACAACATCATCCAGGGAAGACCCCTACTGAACAAGATCCAGGCTATTGTATCAACTTTCTACTTTGCCACGAAGTTCCCCACAGGTCATGGCATCAGAGTAGTTCGAAGAGACTAAACAGCTGCCAGACAGTGCTATGTTACTAGCATCCGAGGTATGAGTATGGACGTCATGCAACTTTCAGACCTCGAGCTCAAGCTTGAGCCAAGGGGTAGATTGGCCCCTTTGAGGAATTAGAAGGTGGTTGAGCTCGAGCATGAAAAAACAGTAACTATTGGTCGGGATCTCAAGGCCAACCTCCGGGAGGAAGTCATCAATTGTCTGTCCTGCAACATTGATGTTTTTGCATGAAAGGTGGAGGATATGCCAGGGATAGACTCAGAAGTAGCTGTCCATAAACTCAATATTAGCCCAGGGGCCAAACATGCAAATGAAGAGACAATTTTCGCCGAAAAGACGTGTGGTCTTTCAGGAAGAAGTCGGCAAATTGGTGGGAGTGGGGTTCATAAGGGAAGTCCAATACCCCGATTGGTTCACTAATGTTGTTCTTGTGAAAAAGGCCAGTGGTAAATGGAGGGTCTATATTGACTTCTCAGATCTTAATAAGGCGTGCCCAAAAGACAGCTACCCGCTACCTAAGATTGACAATCTTGTGGATAACACATCTGAACATAAGCTCTATAGCTTCTTAGCTGCATTCTCTAGGTATTATCAAATCCTCATGGCCGAAGAAGACCAAGAGAAGACGTCATTCATAGTCGATTCAGCCATATATTGCTATAGGGTGATGCCATTTGGGTTGAAAAATGCTGAGGCGACATATCAAAGGCTCATCAACAAAGTTTTCGTCGATTTGATAGGAAAGAACATCGAGGCCTATGTGGACGACATGGTTGTAAAGAGTAAGAAGGTAGAGAAACACATATCCGCCCTAGAGAAGGTGTTCGTTACCCTATGAAAATATAAGATGAATCTCAACCCAGAGAAGTGTGTATTAGGTGTAGTTTCAAGAAAGTTTCTGGGTTTCATGATCACTTATCAGAGGATTGAGGCCAACCCCGATAAGATTCAGGCTTTGGAGCAATGGAAACACCAAGGACCAAAAAAGAAGTTCAAAAGTTGATAGGCAGGGTAGCTGCCTTAAACAGGTTCATGTCCCGAGCAGCAGATAGGTGCTTCCCCTTCTTCAAAGCCCTCAGGGAAAATCATTATTTTGAATGGAGTGAGGAATGCGAAAAGGCTTTTCAGGAGTTCAAGCGGACATTGGGATATCCTCCTACCCTCACCAAACTCGACCCCGGGGATACTTTGTATTTATATTTAGCCGTGTCTCAGAATGCGGTAAGTGATATCTTGGTGAAAGAGGTTAACAGGGTCCAGCAACCCATTGATTACGTAAGCAAAGTCCTACTTAATGTAGAAACAAGATATGCTTTGGCAGAACAACTTGCCCTTGCACTGATAGTGGCAGCACGAAAGCTTCGCCAATATTTTCAGTCACATCCTATTGTAGTGCTCACCAATTAGCCTCTAAAACACATTCTTTAGAAATCAGACGTCTCAGGAAGATTACTGAAGTGGGCAATTGAACTTGGAGAATTTAACATAGAGTTCAAGCCTCGACCATCTATCAAAGCTCAGGGCTTAGCCGACTTCATTGCAGAACTCACCCCAAGGCCTCGGGGACCAGATGGTAGCTCGAGCTCTTCCACAGGCGTGTGGCAAATTTTCATAGATGGAGCATCAAACTCCTCGGGCTCGGGTGCAGGGGTCATAATCATAAGCCCGAACACGCTCATAGACATTCAGTGTGCACTCAGGTTCGAATTTGAGGCAACCAATAATAAAGCAGAGTATGAGGCCATCGTTATAGCCATGAAATTTGCCATCAATCTTGAGCTTGAAAACATCAAAATTTACAGTGATTCCAGTTAGTGGTTGGGCAAATTGAAGGGACATTCGATAGGAAAGATGAGAAGATGAGCTTATACTGTTTGAAAGTGCATGACCTCCAGAGAAAGTTCAAGAGTTGTGAAATTGTGAAAATTACTAGGGCTGAGAATTGTAAAGCCGATGCCCTATCAAGATTGGTGTTCATGGGGATAGATGGGCTTGACAGGACAGTCCACGTTAGAATTGTAACCAAGCCAATCATCAATCAGATCGTAGGCGTCATGGATATTGATAATGAGCCATAGTGGATGGATCCGATAGTGGACTTCATAAAATATGACAATCTTCCATAAGATCCTCGAGCAACAAGAAGCATCCGGTCCAAAGCTCCAAGGTATTGCATGATTGAAGGAGTATTATTTCGATGAAGCCTCACACTTCCGTACCTCAGATGCCTTAAGCCTTCCGAATCATCCCAGACCCTAGAAGAAGTTCATGAGGGAATATGTGAGAACCATCAAGGAGCTCGGGCATTAGCCTTCAAGCTCATAAGGTATGGATATTATTGGCTTACCATGAAGAAAGACGCCCAGGAATATGTCAAGAAGTGTGACAAGTGCCAAAGATTCGGCAATATCATCCACTCTCCCATAGATGACCTCACTTGCATTAGTTGCACAGTCTCGTTTGAGCAGTGGGGAATTGACATCCTTGGTCCCTTTCCAATAACTAGGGGACAATTGAAGTTTGTGGCTGTGGCTGTAGAATATTTCACTAAGTGGGTGGAGGCGGAGCCTTTAGCAACAATTTCAGAGCCTAAGTTGAGAACTTTCATTTGGAGGTCCATCATATGTAGGTTCGGGATACCGAAAGTCCTCATAACTGACAATGGCAGGCAATTTGACAATACACAATTTAAAAACTTCTGTTCCAACCTATGGGTCGATCACCGTTTGACATCGGTTTTCCATCCTCAAAGTAATGGTCTTGCCGAAGTTATCAATTGGATTATATTGCAAGACCTCCGTACAAGGATCAGAGATGTAAGAGGTTCCTGGTCTGACGAGTTACCTTCCATACTTTGGACATATAAAACGTCCCACCAAACCACTATGGGGAAAACCCCCTTCATGTTGGCTTTCGGTATTGAGGCCACTGTCCTTGTTGAAATCAGGTTGCCCAGCCAAAGAAGACTTGAGCCCGAAGATGCAGGGTGCACCACTGAACACCTCGACCTCTTGGAAGAAGTTCGTGATGAGGTAGTTTTAAGAATGACCTCTTACTAAGATAAAACGGCAAAGTATTTCAATAAAAAAGTAAGGACGCGGAGATTCAAAGCCGGAGACCTTGTGTTAAGAAGGGTCGAAGTAGCAGGTCATGCCTTGGGCAAGCTAGGACTAGTTTGGGAAGGGCCCTTCGAAATCATACAACAGCTTTAAGGAGGTGCGTACAGTTTAAGGGATACATCAGAAAGACCACTTCCAAGACCATGGAACGTCGAGAATTTAAAAATATATTACAAGTAATCAGTTTTAAGTAGTCAAGCCTGCGTGCTAAGGTTCACGTTTTCAGTTCTCAGGCCTGCATGCCAAGATTCACGTTTTCATTTGTCAGGCCTACGTGCCAAGTCTATTTTTAAAGTACAATAAGAATTAAGCTATTCATCGAAATGTGATCTCACTATCAAAAGCCTTGCCTCGCGCAAGAAACTTAAAAGCCTTGCTCCGAGCAAGCACCTCAAAAGTCTTGCCCCGCGCAAGCACCTAAAAAGCCTTGCCCCGTGCAAGCACTTCAAAAGCATTGTCCCGCGCAAGCACTCAAAGCCTTGCCCCAAGCAAGCACCTAAAGAGCCTTGCCCTGAGCAAGCACTAAAAGCCTCGCTCCCCGCAAGCATCTAAAAAAGCCTTGCCCTGAGCAAGCACCAAAAGCCTTGGCCTACACAACCACTCATGGAAAAACTCGACCATACAACATACTCGAGCAAAAATCGCGATAGTAATGCTCGGTAGCATATAAAAGTTCTCCATCTTTTTAGGCAAATTCCCGAGGACGTCGCATGAGTAATTACTTTTTTTTTAAAGTTAATGTGCTCCAGTTGTGAAGTCCTCGAGTATATCAAAAACCCCGAGGACGTTGCATGAGCAATTACGTCTTTTTAGAGTTAGTGTGCTCAAGATGTGAAGTCCTCGAGTATATCAAAAACCCCGAGGACGTCGCATGAGTAATTCTTGTTGCAGTTAATGTGCTCGAAGTGTGTGAAGTCCTCGAGTATATCAATCCCCCGAGGACGTCGCATGAGTAATTACTTCTTTTTAGAGTTTGTTTGCTCTAGATGTTTGAAGTCCCCGAGGTCGGGGTGACTAATTACCTCACGCGATTTTCTTTTTTACTATTAGCACACGAGATCGGGATGACTAATTAACAGTTCATAACTAAAAGGCAATGTTCATTCAATAACAGCAAAACATTGTACAATCATCGGGCAAAAAACTTGTTCAAAAAATTACAAAGCAAGAGATCGGGGTGGGGCACTATCCAATATGGCTAAGGGGAGGGTTGAGGTTGTGGATGTCGATCTGTACGTCATCCTCAAGGCCTTCCTCGTCGTTGTCTCCACCTGATCCTCTATCTTCCGCACCCGAGAGCTCCAAGGTATCAGCAATAGAAGGCACGGTCTTCAGGTCATCCGGGGCGATGTCGGGTAACTTCAGACGAAGGAAGGCCCGGGCCTCCTTCAGAGCGTAGAAGTACGCCCCCGACGCGTACTCACCCTTAATCTTGTCACAATCCTCAGAGGTTTTAAACTCCTCCCAGGCCTTCTCATTGACATCCGCGAGCTCGCGCTCAAAATCCTTCGTCTTTTGGATAAGCTCAAGCCTTGCACCCTCGACCTCATCCTTTGCAACACTAAGGTCATCCCTGGCCTTAGCAGCCTCCCTTTTCGCGTCATCACACTCTTTCAATAAAGCCTCGACCTCTGCCTCGGAGTCAAGAATCCTCCTGTCCTTAGAGGCCATGGAGGTCTCCACCCAGTCGCTTTCTTGGCTTCCTCGATCCCTTGAAGAGAAAGCCCTCGAGCTACACTCAACGTCTGAAAAAGAAAATTTTTAGGGTATTAATCTCGATGAAGAAACTAAAAGCTGAAGTCAAATGTTCGAGGATTACCTTCATAGTAAGACGCTAGAGGACCTTCATCCCATCCTCGAGCTTCACCTCCTCCTTGTATTTGTTCACAAGATCGGGAACGAGGTGGCAACGTTCAAAGTCCTCGGTCAGGGAATTCACCAAAGGAACCGTGTCCTCCTCGAGGTCGACTACCTCAGAAGGAGGTCGAGGAGTAAAGACCCGAGAAGTAGGAGATCTCTGGCTCGGCTGCAAAGGGCTTGAGGCTTGAGATTGTGCTCGATATGTTTCGCCAGGCCCCCTCACACTTTGCTCAGGGGTTCTTTGAGGACTTTTTTTGCTCTTCTTCTTCGTCGGGGGGCTGCCCTTGTGGATGGGCATCAGCTCTTGTGCTGACAAAATTTCGGAGGGCTCGAGGATCAAACGACATACCTGCAAGATTACAACACTTTAGAATGAGCACAAGGTCAAGCTATTTTGCAAAAAATAAGGGAACATCTCTACCCTCGACACCTCTAATATCTGCGAGGTCTATAACCTCTTTCCCAATCTCCTTCATCGTCGAGAAAAGGGGGTTGAGCCCCATCAGCATCCTCCTATGCTCTTCCAACACATCTGGATACACCTGGGTCTCACAGAACTTCTCGGCGTCGGGGATTCCCCAATCAGGCCAGAAAGGAAGGTCGGGTTCTTGCGCTATTACATAAAACCACCCCTCCCTCCACCCCTTTAGAGAACTCGCCATCCTCGGAACCTTAAAACCTTCTATCATCGAGAGATAGCCAAAACAAGTATATCGATGATGCTTCTTAAGCTCAAACACTAATTTACAGAGGTCAATTTTGGGCTCGATACCTAAGTACCTACAAGCTATAAAAAAATATACGAGCATTCTCCAGGCGTTGGGCACTAACTGCCCCGGGCACATGGAGTGCTCGATCAACAAAGCAATGAAAAAGGGGTGAAGGGGCCACCTAAAGCCAGCCTTAAGGGTCTCTCTAGAAATAACAAACTCCCCTCATCGAGCTCGAACAATCCTATCCTCGGGGCCAGGAAATCTAACATCACAAATAGGCATAATACTATATTCCCTAGCCGCAGCAATAGCTGAGTGCTCTTTTAGCCTACATGGTTCATCGGGATAATCGAAGATCATATTAACCTGGGCCTCGGGAGTAGCCTCTAGGGGAATAGTCGTCGATATTATCGACGTTCCTACGTCCTCGCTACTACTCGAACTACTGGATAAATCACGACCCTCGCTACTCGACATCACTTAATGAACTTAAGACCTAGCTTATGGAATAACTTAGAGTCTCGAGCCTTACCTTGAGTTTCCCGACGACTTGAGAAGTTCCCAAAGTATTTTTCTCGAGCACAACCTCACATAGCTTAGATTTACAGTGGGTAAAAGTGATAAATGAAGGTGATAACAGCAGTATTACAGGTGAAAACGACGAAAGGCCAAAGGTCGCCATCTACGGCCGTCCATGAAGACACGTGTCACAAATCCAAGCCCCTTCTCTGCAACGGTCATATTGATATCGATTTCTATCATCAGCCAGTATTTCTCGACGACGCTGCCTAAAGCGAAGTGTTCGTAACTCAGGTGCACCCCATCCCAGAGCTCGATCTCTAGGAGGACTGCACGGGGGCTAGTGATGATACCAATATTGTATACCCAAGGACCATTTCCTCGAGGACTCCATACGTGCTCCGCTTACTTTTCTGCCACATGTCCTTGAGATCTTTCTAGTCCTCGAGGTATTTTGGTCCTCGAGGAAATCTCATACGAATATAAAAATCACCCCATGGTCCTCGAGAATACATATTCCATTAACAGATCTTCTAGACTTATGTGCCTAACAATCGGACACCTAAACACCTAAAAACTCTATATCAACTCTTACACCACTAGTCAAACAATTCCATTACGAGTAGGAAATTCCTCACAAACAGGACTCCATTGGATAAATACATCCAACTGGCACAATCCTACTAGGAGTACACTACCTACCTCTATAAATATAGAACCTTGGGCCATTATTCAGGTATGTTTTCTCATTATTCTCCAGTTTATAGTTTCACGCATATAATTTCCTTTCTAACTTAAGTATCGGAGGGGCGACGAGAACATACCTCATTGCCTTTATTTTAGGTACTGGAAGACTACGATCGTGCTCAATCAAAATCATCAAACTCGGGAAATCAACAGGTACGATTTTTGGTAGCATCAGACATAATTCTTCATGGCCCTAGATTTCGATTTGATCTAATTGCCATCCACTTTATTTCCCTGCTTTTTTGGCAGAGAAACTCCTCATTTTGGTTATGA
>NC_036239.1:21006281-21145241 GCF_002742605.1 Olea europaea var. sylvestris
GGTTTTTTTTTTTTTTTTTTTTAAGTGTTCAAATGTGCTCAAAATTTGGTCCATTGATAGAATTATGGATGAAAAGTATTCAAAAGGGCTTTATCTGTAATGCTTGAAATGTTAGACGTGACAGTTTTAGAAAAAAAATTACTAGTCTTTCAAAAATTTGAAAATTTTGGTACAATTATTCCAAAAATATAATTTTATCCAAAGTCTAAGCCCTTGTTTGATCCCCATTCTTTGGAGAAAATGAATTCTTCTACAGTATTTTGACATAATTTCAACCACACATTTTTCAATAATATAATATTACACTTAAATCCAAAAATTTTCTTTATTTTTTAAACACACATTTCACATCAATACACTATTCAAAAATTCATTTTTCCCCTCAAAATGGGGCTCAAACAAGGGCTAACCAAACATGGGCTTACTGTCTTAACCAAATTACGAGTTGCCGATTCCCGATCTGACCGACGATTGTTCTAGAACCGGATCTTCAATGGCCCAAATGGATCCGTTCTGCTACGTATCCTACAAATTTTGGGGCCTCTATTAGTTTCTATATGCCACGTGTATTATTGACCCCACAAAGATATTTGTGGGAGAATTACGATTATCCATTTGACAAGACGCGCACCCACTCGGCACCCTAGCAACAACACTTCTTTTTCCGTTCTCCATCTCTACACTCGCGCAGCGCTACTTTCTCTGCACAAACGGAGGATCTGTATAAACATTACATTTTCACATTTATATCAACATGTTTTGCGATCTATGTATAAATTAATTGTGAAAACGGAAAATCAAGATTTTTGAGCATTTGAATTTGAATGATTTAATTCAATAGATCACACTGTGTATTTGGGTATTTGTGAGTATTAAATATGGCGGTGGAGCGGTGGATAGAATGCAAGGGAGATCTGTGGAAGGATAGGGCTCGATTGCTGAAGCTGCGTCTAAGGGACCGGTTCAGAGTGGCGGTGGCCCAACACCGCCGGCCGAATTTTCAGAACCTAAGGCTTTCCACCACTGACTACTTCTCGTCCACCATCAGGCGCTGGTTAGACCGGTTCCGGGATTTCCGTCATCATTCGCTGCCTTCTTCTTCCACTTTTTACCGTAAAAGCGGTGAGCACAGCCCCTAATTACTCTACATACATTCATATGTCAATATTAATGTATTGTAATTAGTGACGTGTGTTACGTTTATTATATACTTCTTTATTGCATGTGTGGAAAAGATAATCTCTCCCTTACGTAAAATGATACAATCATATTAGCAGATTGGTAATTCATGCATTTGTTAAATGATGATAGAACTATTGTAGTTTTATGAAAATGGATTATAGATATAAAAATTGATCTTCACCGGTGAACAAAGAAAGACAGTGGAAATGGATTTCGTCTTCTGACTTGGACAATATGTCTCTTTCTAGAGGAAGGAAATAACTCTTTATTCCCATGGGGAGTGATGGAAGAGTAGTTATTCATATTCTAAACTTTTGGTGTTGCTGCTTGCTTGGTTGATGGTTAGGAAGGCCATGGCTAAATTTTCTGGATATATCAAAGTAAAATTATAATTTTTGATTCAAAATCCATCCAAAGCTCAGGTTGTGACTACAGAGATAATTTTTGAGGCAGACTAAGTGTGTTAGTTAAGCACATACTTCATCCGTCTAACAAGATATGCTAGTTTCGCACAGATTAAGAAAACCTAATTAATATAGTTGGAATTGTGAAATATTACTTACATTTTTTCTAATACATCCCTACATTGAATAATGGTAGTTCATATTTATTAATAAGCTGGCTCATTAAATAGGGACATATTAGAAATTAAGAAATTAACTATACTCTTAACAAGAAAAGTGAATATTTTGTGACTGATGAAAAAGGAAAGCTCAAGCCTATCTTTATTGGATGGAAGCATTATCTATAGATTGTGCCTCAAGATTGTTATATATGAAAGGAGGTTCTAGGAGGTTGAGAGTCTACTCTTCTTTGTAGTTCAAGCTTTTCATACTATTCAAGGGCTAGGTTTAATCAGTGCAAGTTACTCCTGAAACAAAGTTGATTTTATCATAAGAAACACAATGAAAGATCATCAGTATGCCTTTTCCTACATTTGATTGGTAAAATATGATTTTATTTGTGGATAGTGTGTTATTGATTAGAGAGAGAAGCTATTGAAAGGGAACTAAGGAAGCTATTATAATCTCTTCTTTTATTTAAATGTGGAGCTTTTGTGCCTAGTTTGCACCATCTCTTACTCGTCTATTTCTACAGCTTAGTCATGATTATATCTTTCACTCTTTATTGTTAATGGAAATCCAAAGGGCCAGCATCAGACTGTATTTAAGATATAGTTTTCCAATTTTCTAGTGGCACCTTATCTTAAACTTTTAGACTGTCAAATAAAAGAAGCACCCGACCTAGAAATTTGATGCGTTGAAACTAGTTTATAGCATTGCATTAGAATGTGCTGCCCTTTTTTTACTGCTGTCCAGTGTGCACAGATAAACAAACTCAGCTAATACGAGTTTGCATGACTTTTGGAAGTGGTATCGCGCAAATTTTGAAGGCTTCTTTTGATCTTTTCGATGCTTTATCGTATTTGTAATGCCTTCAATTGGGCATTTTAGACCTGTAGTTGTTACTCTTGTTGTCCTACGATCAGTAAGAGTAACTCTTTGTACTTAGTGATTATAAATTTTCTTGATCTCAGACTTGAACAGTTTCACCTCAAGCTAGCTCGCCAAACGTTTATTCCAGTTTTGAAAAAGGTTTTCTTTTGGCTGTAATCTAACCCATTTGGCACGCTTTCTTCCACAGGATGTAGGAGCACCCATGTTAAAGATGACATTATACCTTTTTAAAACATAAATAATGAACATTATGCCTTCTTAAACAATTTACGTGCCTATCTATAACATATTGATTTAGCACACTTAAATTCAGTTTCTGTCTAGTCTCGAAAATGGTGGTCAACAGTCCTGTCATTTGTTTGTATGGTCCATAACACCCGTAATAGGCATTCTTGATTTATTTTTTTGTTTTCTGGAGTTTATCTGAAATGGGTTCCCTCCAAGAAATCTTCTGCACTACATAGCAGTAGTAAATACTTAATTAATTTTGTAATGCAGTCAGCAAGGACATTGATGCAGATGCTGACTCAGTCTTGACTTGTATGCTCCAAGCTGTGGCTGTTCCTGTTATTGGAAATGTTTGCTACGTTTTTATGCATGGCCTTAACAAGGTTCAGGTAATCCAAATACCTTGTTTGGCAATCTCTAACTCTTCTTCTCTGGAGATATTTTTAGACATATGATGAATTGACTTTGTTAGTGTTCCAGATATACGGTGCTGAAAACTTACACCAGGCCCTTCTTCACAGGCCAGAAAACAAGCCACTGATTACGGTAGGCAACATCTCTTGGACACACTGATTGTGAATTACATATTTCTTCCTTTTTCTTTCCGCATTTTTTCTGCCTTTTCAGTTTTCACTGTATTGCTCACACGAACTTCTTGTTCTCATAGGTGAATCATATTTTAGAGCTGACCGATTCAATTCATTGCAGGTGAGCAATCATGTTGCTGCCATGGATGATCCTCTAATTATTGCTTCACTACTTCCTCCTAGCATGCTACTAAATGCTCATAGCTTGAGGTGGACGCTCTGTGCATCTGATCGATGTTTCCAAAATCCAGTTACATCTGCATTCTTCAAGTATGTCAAAGTTCTGCCAGTTTCTCGTGGTGATGGGATTTACCAGAAGGTATTATTTTTCACTTCTTTATCTGCTCTATCATCCTGCATTAAGTGATAAATTTCGACTTGTTTCAATTTTCTTTGATCTATAAGATCATTTTGCATGCAAATCTTATAACTATCCACCGTTCTGATGTACAAATGAGCAGATATATCTGATTATGATTGGTGAATTTATCTTTTTTTCATAAATGTGGTTTGCTCATGTTTGAGCCCTATTTTTTTATAAATGAGTTTTGTAATGGTAAAAGTAGGAAAACATTTTAGGTTTACATGCAAAATTATTTTATTGGAAGAATGTATGGTTGAAAATGAGTTTTTAGATAGTGGAGATCAAATAGGTTTTTATATTCATTTGTGATTTCACGCTTACTGTGGATGTAATATTTTACATATTTTATAATCAATTAATGGTCTTGTTAAACCAAACTTTATGAGCTAATGGATTGTGTTTATTGGATGCGCATTGGTCTTTTATTTTTTTAATTTTTACTCTTTTTGGGAGTTAGGTCATTTCATTTATTCCTTAGTCCTTGCACACCATCAATCTTAAATTTGAGATCCTATGCCATACTTTATTCTGTAGCTTACCAATACATCAACTGTCGTCAGTGGACACAAAGCTTTGGTTCATGCTTTAGTTGAATCTCTGGAATTATCACTAAGGATTTTAGCTGCTTAGATTGCAACTTTATGAACTAATGGCTTGTTTACTGGATCCACATGATTGTTCACTCTTTTAGTTTTCATCTTTGTTTAACCTTAAGTGTTGTTTAAAAAGCACCGGAGCTTAAGAGTTACACTTTAAGCTGTGACTCATGTTAAGCCTTCAATAATAGCCTCGAAGGTTTGAGTGCAATTTCTCTAGCTTCATGCCTCAACTGTACCTAGGCATAATGCACTCTTATCTTGCCGTTACTAGGCTTTCTATTTTGGCCTCAACTACCTGGGCTGGTATTTTATTAGCGTAGAGCATTTTAAGGAGTTTCTGGACTATTTTGAACAGAACCCATCTTTAAAAATTCAATTAAATAAAATAAAATAAAACTGGAGAACAGGGAAGAGAACAAGTGAAGCGTGTGCCCTAGCCGCCTACATGAACTGTGATAAACCCCTCCCTATTGAAGTTTCCAGTGACAAGGAACATATGACACATAATTCCTCCCTTTTCCTTTTTAAGCAATCAAGTTCTCTGTCTGAGATCTGAGGAATCTATAAGAATCAGGTTTTCGGTTATATTTTTCCTTTTGTTGTTCTTGTGTGTCTGCGATTTTCTTCTTTTCTCCAGATTTATATTCTTTTAAAATCAAGCAAGACTCTTGAAGAGGTTGTTGGTTCATTTTGTTTGAATATACTTTTAGTTCTAGTTGTGGATTAATGGTCCTTCCACACGGTCCATTTATTTTGCTAAGTCAGTATTTGCTACTTTTGTTGATTTAAGTTTCAAGCTGCACATTATACTTTAAATTTTGTTCAAATGTTTTATTAATATATTTTTTTAAATAGTTTATGTTTATCATGAATATAATTTGTATTCTATATATTTTTGAATTATTTTATTGCTCTACGTTGAGTTAAGCCTCCCCCAAAGCAGACGAAATGCCTTTATTGGATTTATCCCTTTTAGCACTGATATTGAGAACTACAGTTTTTTGCTTTGCTAGTTATGGTGATTAATGCTATCATATTGGCCTTTCCAATCTTTTTTTTCCCCCTGTAAACATGTCAAAATGATGAGACTTGCTGCTAATTTGTTTCTTCTCTGCTACAGGGGATGGACTTGGCCATCTCCAAATTGAACCGCGGTGGCTGGGTTCACATTTTTCCAGAAGGCAGTCGGTCTCGAGATGGTGGAAAAACCATCGGATCTGCAAAGAGAGGTATTGGGAGGTAAGATATCATATTTCAATCTTCGAGGCATTGCCTACTTATTTGACTGTCCTTATCTTCTGCCCTTTGAATTACGTCAGCTGGTATTAGTGATTAGCTATATTAAATAAGATAACCAACCCAATACAAGAAAGGTTATTAGTCAAAGAAGAAAAGAACAGTTGCGTTGCTTGGGGTGAAATGGATTACGGGAACGTGCCTTGAGGATCTGGACTGGGGAAGCATTTGAAGTTGCTGGCATTGGATAGGGGTGCCTTCAGCAACCACTTAGAGGACATGTTCAATGAACACTGTCAGTTCATATGTAGTTTCATTAGCCAAAATAATTATATGGATTTATATATGTGGTTGTGCGTGTATAATAAAATATCCCTTCTTAAGGATTGAAATAATACCTATAAGCATTGAAGGTTCCATTTCCCATAATTGGCATGTAATTGTCTGCAAGTCTTGGTAATAAAGTACTTGCCATTGTTCTGTTTAAAATATTCCTGTTAGTTTATCATCTGGTTGATTTGAACGTGTGAACAATTTTAAAAATTTTATTTAACAACCATATTCATGTAGAGATATAAACCCAATTATTTAGGTTATGTTACTTAAAAAAAATAATAATAATAATAAATAAATAAAAATAAAAAATTCTCTTGAAAAAAATTCTAGGTTTCTTGTTAAACATATCATTGGTCTCTCCATAAATGCGTTAATCATTTGAAATGAAAGCTTGTGAATTACCAATGATTAAAAGCCCTGAATAATGTTGTACTGTTCTTCTCTCTGTTAATAATGTTCTCAAATATTTAAATATTAGTGGAACAATGTCAGATCCTATGTTCATTCTTTCAGATTATTTAATTATAATACTGCCTTTTTTGTTGTTGTGCCCTTCATTTTTCTTGTGTTTTCAGTTTGGAAATTTAAGTATATCTCCTGTGTTTATTCCACAGGTTGGTCTTGGATGCTGATAATGTACCAATAGTTGTCCCATTTGTGCATACAGGAATGCAAGAGGTCATGCCAGTTGGATCCAAGTTTCCTAAGGTTGGCAAGACGGTATGTACTCTATTCCGACTTCGGCTTGTTATTTCAGTGTGCATCACGAGCATTTATTTTTTCATTCTATTTCCAGCATCATCACTTTTCAACATTCTGCGGTTTTTGATTCCAAGTATCTTTTATAACCTTTCTAGTAGTAAAAGACAAATCTATTGATAAATTGCAGGTGACTGTACTAATAGGCGATCCCATTAATTTCGATGATTTACTCTACGATGAAGAGAGCCAAAATGTTTCAAGAGGCAAACTCTATGATGCTGTGTCTGCTAGAATTGGCGACCGTCTTCAAAAACTAAAACTGCAACTTGATAGACTAGCTGTTGAACAAGCAGTGCAATTGCAAGAATATCCCGTGCCTGTGGCTGAACTAGCAGCTAGGTCTCTACATCAAGTTGATTGGGAATCACTCGGAATGGAAAATCATCTAAGTATTGAAGATACTTCCTCAACAAAACGGTATCCTCCTATGGAACCCGAAGTAGCTCAAACCTTTCAACAAGTAAGCGATTCTCAGAATCGGTACTTCAGAGTTGGCTTCTCTGGTGGTGGAATAGTTTCGAGGATAAGGGGTTATATGGATTCGACAGAATCAGTGGGATTTGCAGCTAGAGGCTTATTTATTAATCTTGAAAATGAAAATTTTGCAAGTATTCAAGGTGTTAGGGCTTTGAAAGCATGGAACAACTTCTGGAAGTCAATGTCTGGAGACTTCCCTCCTAACTCAGTTTTTGCTTCAGCAATGTGACAAAAACGTCGGTTTAATTGAGTTCCTTTTGTGCGTGTTTTCCATTTACAGCTTCACAAAATTACTTTCTGCAGTCTTTCAATTGGTGGTACTACGTACTAAACGTGTCATAAAAGTTTTTGCAATTCTTGCGTTATATAGAAATGTGAAATATTTCAAATATTTTCGAAGTATTGGTGAGGCAATGTATAGGTGAATCATAGCGAAGAATGCAGTGTGTGAGACAAGAAAATTATTAAGAGTTTACATCTATTTATCCTTCCTAGTAAGGACTTGGTAAGTTTACAAGGGCGTGCTCAAACCTATGAAATCAGACATCCAAGTTAAAAGTCAACTCTTAGTACACTTGTTACTTTCGATTAAAAGTCAACTTTGTGTATTTTAATCAACACATCAATCAAGAACGGAAAAAAATTATTATTTTTCCTTTAAAATAACTTTCAACATGAAAAAGAAAAAGAAAGGCGAGTTCAATTTGTCAGCGATAGCCAATCTGTTAAATGACCAAGAGTAACCAAATTTGACGAAAAGGGATAAATATAACTAGACTACAATCTCCCTTCTAAAGATTCCATTGGGTGTGAACGATCTTATATTCTAAATTTTTTTTTGGCTCTATTCTCCACATAGAGTCTGTTTGTGAGTAATTTTGAGAATTATTTTTTTGACCGTTAAGAGAAAAGTGGGGTCTACCTGTGAGAGAAGAAGTCAAATATGACGGCTGAAATAGTAAAATAACGGTCAAAAAAGTAATTTTTTGGAGGAAAAATCAATGTTTTATCAAATTCATGCTTTATTTTTTAACAGATTTTGAACCATCTTAACATTCTCATCAAATTAGGTAAAGTTGACAAATATATTTAGTTCATTTGGACAACGTTCTTTTATTTTTATATAGATTTTGAATCATCTTAACGTTCTCATCAAAATAGCTAAGGTTGACAAATATATTTAGTTCATTTGGACAACGTTCTTTTATTTTTATATAGATTTTGAATCATCTTAACGTTCTCATCAAAATAGCTAAGGTTGACAAATATATTTAGGGGCTGTTTGTTGCACATTTTATCAAAGATGAGAATGAGAATTCTTACCGTTGGGCACATTTCTCACAGCAAAATGTGAGAAGAGAGTCAAATCATTTATGGCAAGTGGGCTCCATAAACGACTATATTTTTTCTAAAATGGAGGAAAAAATGTGCAACAAACAGGCTTTTAATTCATTTTTTAGACATTATTTTTTTCTTTTGGCATAAATATTGAATTATCTACGCATTCTTGTCAAAGTAAACAAATGTTGGGAGTTTTAGTATTTTTAGACAATCTAGCTCTTGTTTGGTTCTAATTTTTTACCTAAAAAATTAATTTTTTGATCGTCTCTTTCCTAAATTAGTCGTCATTTTTAATTTTTTTCACTTACAGATGAAACCCACATTTTTCTTTAATGGCCAAAAAATTAATTCTCAAAATCATTACATGCCCTAATCTCTCTTGTTAATTTCCTAAATTGCTTAGATGACAACTTTATAAAAAATTCTATAATTACTATGCATGACTGAACGATCATATTCAATGAAGGTAATTTTCATTTTAACAAAATGAGAAAAAAAAATTTGCTAGGAATTCCAGTGGAAATGACAGGTAAAAAATATTAAATTTAAATTTTAAAAATTTTTACCTTTCCAAATAGTGGTCTAGCCTAGTTCAAAACTCAAAATATTTTGGGTAAATTTCATCAGCAGCAATTAAATTTCAACGAAAATTCTATTGGGTTAGTAAATATTAATTTTTCTCAATTGCACCACTAACCTTCAATTTTGTTTCAAGTGAGGGCTATTGAACTTTAAATGTCAGATTTCAAAACTTCATTGAACTAAACTGATTGTACAGGCCACTGTTTCATAGGACTGTACAAGATTTCTGGTCTGTACATGCCATGTGAAGCTATAATTATTCAACTTCATCACATGTCAATGTCATATATCAAATTGAAAAAAAAAATGCTTAATTCCTTATACTGCAATATTCTACCGACTCATTACATAACTCAGTACTAGTGTAACTTCATAAAATTGATTAACAAAAAGAAACATATATTTTAATCATTTAATTTAAAGACGTTAATTAACTCTCCTTTATCATTTTTTATTATAGAGTTCTACATTTCAACCATGTAGATGATTAGTTATGATATGATTGTCAACTAAATAATCTGTGTCAGTTTGGAGGACAATAGGTGACGGAATGTGATGAAATGGAGAAATTATAAACTAAACTGAATTTTCATGTTCTAATTGAGAGAAATTAAATTTTAGCAATCAAATTGAAATTTATCTGAGAGTTCAGTGACCACGGATCAAAATTTTCTAATATTTTCCCAAAACGTCCCCACCAATCAGAAAATTAAGCCCGCTGCCCTAAATATAAGCGACGGAGAAATTATATATTACTAGAAATTTCCAATAGAGTTTGCCAATTTGGGATCTCAAAAATGTCAGATGAGGAAGAATCACAGCTTACTGACAAGGAGAAAATAGAAATTGCCAAATGGTTCCTCCTCAATTCTCCCGTTGGTGAAATTCAATACGTCGCCAAAGGTCGCCACACTTTTCTCACGAATAAATAAATATGTTTATGCATTTATATGGAATTGAAATGAATCCACATTGTGCAGATGTTAAAGAAGTTTTGAAGGACGAGAGGGTGTATAGGATTGCTGCGGCAGAGGCGTTTCCACTGTACAATAAATCGCACATGATATGCCTCGAATTTCCCGACAGAAGCGGTGAGGTAATGCAAGCGCTATCATTTTCTCTTTGCTTGTTGTCATTTGTTAAAGTTTCGATTATGTAGATAATTGGTACAAAAATTTTATCAGGCACATAAGTTAGTTTTTATGCCACTATTGCCTGGAGAGAGCTGGATCAGGAAATGGGATTTAGAGTAGTGTAATTGCCTGATGATAGTGGCAGGAAATGGACTTTAGAGTAGTATTACAATGGAAACTGCCATAAAATGAATTTTTTTATATTATTTGTTGTAGGGTAGGTGTTACACCGGACAATGTCGAGTTTATTGCTTGGAATCAGAATTCGAAATTATCCAAATGTATTCTTTTTAAATTTTACAGCAATGGACTGAATGCTATGCTGCCACAAGGAGAATTGGACATCACTGTCTTGATAGTATGCTATTTTATGTAATGGCGTTTGCAGGTTCTAGTAACATCATTTAATGAGATTGATAAGAATGAATATTTTGATCCAAGGTCTGCTCAGGTTGCAATAGTTGACCATTTGAAACAGGTGACTTGTTCTTTTTCTCCCTTGTGACTGTTGAGGGCATGTAGTTGAATGATTTTTGTAGTGTCAGTTTGTCTACTTGTATCAAGGTTTAGAATATTTCCTATTTTTTGTATTAAAAACAAAACCACATGCTTTTTTCTCAAGTTACTCTAAACTCTGTATAGACTGTTATCCTCCCACTTATATTCTCACTTGTTGCACGAGATAATCCAAGAGATTTTGTTGGTGGTTGTGGATGGGGTTTTGCAACCATGAACTTCCAATTCCAACTCTCTGGTAACAGTCCATTTCATCATTCCTATTCTGATTGCCATTGGTAAACGCTCAACTAGTTCAACTATATATGATAAATAAATACACTAAATGAAATATCTCTCATATACCTTATACTATAATCAAATTAAAGTAAGGTAAGGGATACAAGAAATAGGGAAACTTAAGATATAGGAAGTAATAGGGAAACTTAAGATATAGAAAGTATTATGCACAAAATCTGACTCTAACATTGTTAGTGAATGCACAAAGAGAACCAACATTCAAGGCATCTTGTGGCTTAAGCACAAAGCTAATTGCTCCCTTTTTTGATGCCAAGTGCAGACTATATGATAATTAATAAATGAAAATCTCCATAGATGAATAATATGTATAAAAAACTTCAGAAATTGCTGCAGTTTCAGTTAATTTCAGCCTTGCATTGAACAAATCAGCAATTAATTAATCAGGGATTAAGATTTTATTTGTATTTGAGCAACTAATCATATTACTGAAACAAATATATTGACACTAGATAACAACCTAAACCAAAATTGGTGTTTCCAATGAAAAGGGCAAAAAGTGGATTTTATTAACGCATGATTTTTCTATGCTTCGCACTCTCTCTGGGATTTGTTGAAGCTCCTTAACACTAAAAAGAAGCCCAGGACATGCCTCACTGTGCTTTGTGCTCAGCCATCCTTGTATGCTTACTTTTAACCATGATGGACTTCAGACACAATATATTTGCAAGGCAAGTCCTGGATAGGCTTTGTGTCTAGTTTTATCCTTTATGTGCAAAATGTGGATTCAGATCCTGTGTTTCTTCTGCCAAGTTATGTCAATCTCAGTAGAGCAAAGCCAAAACTGTCGCTAATTTGGGGATGATGAAATATAGTCTTATTGACTTGTTAAATTGCTCGATTACTTGAGGTTGACATACGTATTGATGCTATAACATCATTCCCATAATTACGTCAGTGTGAATAATGTGGAATGGCATAATATGATGAGCCTGCGAACCACATTCCCTTGCATCTATTTCTCCTACCGTATAAAAAGGGATTTAGCAAGGAACTTTGAGTTGAATAGATATTTTTTAGGATTAATTTCACCAATAAGAACTGAAGCTATAAAACATTTTTGCTTGTTTATGGCAGTACTCGAAGACAGAAAAACCAAATTCTCGTATATTACGTAAGACAAGTAAATGGGTACTGCAGTAGAAGGGATTTTCCTTACATGTGAAACTTCTTACTGGTGGATATAACTGGAATCGCTCCGGAAGATCATAGTCAAGTGTCTCCTATGGATAACTCCCTTTATTTTCATGAAGCTGGTGGAAAGATAACATTAAAATGTTAATAGTCTGGATATCAATCAGATAGATTCAGAAGGAGGCCTTGTTAGGAAATGAAATCCAAGAGCTCGTAAGCAAGTGGGCACGAGCATTAAAATTACAATCGATCTCTTTATTCAATCCCTAAGACAAAATCAGGTGGTGCTTATAATAAAACAAAGTGCATACCTCAGATATATTGTTACCTTTGTAATTCAGATTTTGTTTTCTTCATTGTTTGTATGAACTGGTTAGTGCCTTCAGATATTCTCTCAAGTAGTGGTGGACAACTTAGGATGAAAGGAAGATGAAATCGAAAAAAGAATTTTACGAACACACACTAAAACGTATAGTGCGTGCAAGAGGGAGAAGAGGAGTGATGGGGTTGAAGGTGGGAGGCAGCCATGGTGAGGTTAAATGGTCATCTCCTCTTATGTGTAAATAGACACTCCAGAAATCCTGACCCTCTCAGTGCCTATCAAGTTCAACCTCCTATACGTGTATCCTAAATGGCCTAATATAATAGTAGTACCATCTTTACATAATTGGAGCCATTAAGGGGACTCAATGACTTTTGTAATTCAAGTTCTAATGATTCAAATCCACTCTTGACCAACTCTTGTCCAACTAAGTTCTGTCCATTAATATTGGACCACTCCACTAAAGGCCCAATATTGGACCATTAAATTATAAAGACGGTTACAAAACCCAATAATAATTATACTGGAATCCGAAGATCAAAAAAAGTGAAAGGAAATGTCTCAAGTCAAAAAGGCTCGTCACTAAAAATTAAAATTTGAAACAACCTTGATTCAGGTTGGAGAGCGTAATTACTTGGATGGTGGCAAGATTTAGCCTGTTATCATTTCACAGTAAGAAAGATGCTAGCTAGCTAACTTGATCTTCACATAGAGTAATTTTGTCATGAAATATATGTATAAATAGTAAACTATTTCACAGAAAAGCATGTAAAATAATTTTATTAATGGTTATTTATTTATTTTTTAACACTTCTAATTTGCAAAATTACTGTTTTTATTATATAATTTAAAATAATTACAGAATGACTATTGGAAATATTTAGGTATATGTTGTCAATGAACTAAACGATAAACATTATTATCCATTGCATTTGACTTTTCTAGATTCATACTATAATACATGCTTTTTTCTCCTTTTGTATTTTCCATTATTATACATGCTCTTAATTTTGCAAAACTTTTTATGTCATAGTACGTCATTTTATGCAGGTTTGTACAGATGCTAGACCAGCAAATGATGACGAACTTCCTTCCTCATATATTGAGGAATATCGGTAAGCTGTGTCAATTGTCATTAAAGCTTGTTTGCTACCTAAGGAAGAAAGAGATTTTATGGTTGCTGTCCAACGAGCAAGTGATGATTATACATTCCAACCTATTTGAAGTTCTAATTGAAACATAGCTTTGCCTGTTACCAGCTGGTATAGGAAGCTAGTTGTCACATTATTAATTTAGTCCTGTAAAGTAGGAGTGAGAGCAAGTTCAAGAGCATATGAAAGTAGTACTTGAGACTTGAGTTCAAATGCCTTACAGTTCATGTTGAAATAGTACAAATATTTAATTTTCATTAGAACTAAATAATTAAATTACATTTTATTCCATCAGAAATAAGAATAGAGGATGATTGAAATAAAATATGTTTCATATTATTAAAAATGTTGGAAAATAGCTTTCAAATCATGTTGGAAAGTTGTCAGCTGAGTTGGCTTGGGGATTTCTGTGATTTTGTAATTCATTCATGAGATCCTTTCCTGAAAACTAAGTAGCCAATTTTTATTTTTATGGCTAAAATAGTGAATTTGTACTGCCTCGCAGTCGACGCTTTGTGGCTTTTTTACTCGCCTCATTCTAAAGCAGGCCTTAATTGGGTTTATTAAAACATTGACTAATTTCAATTTTTTTGAGCATGACTTAATAGATCATGTTGTGTTATCCATTTATCAAATACATGAACACCAGGTGCATTTAACTCAATTGCCTAGAGCTGTCTTCTTTATAGGTGGCTTTCAACTCAATGGCTGGTATTGGAGTAGATGCCATCTGGTGAATGGAGTCTAAATCAAATCAAAATTATATATTCATTATTATGGCTTGTATTGAAATTCTGTGTATTGGAGGCGGTATTAATATGCTACAGCACAAATAACTTTTGAGACTGATGTGTCTTCGGCTTAATGGAAAACATGCTCTTATGAATATAGACTATTCAGCAGTATCATTTAAATCATGCTGTTTAAAATGCAATGCTATACATATTAATGCTTTTTCTTTGACTCGGTAAATCTATTCATTGCTTACATTCGTGGGTGAAGGAATCAATTGTGGGACAATATTTTTTAGTAAAAGAGTTTGATACAAGTATTCTTTTGCTTCCGTTTGGTTATGTGGAATAGGGTGTAGCACTTCCCGTACTCCATCCAAGTCTGCAAGAGACTTGAACATACAGGACACAATAATACAAAAAGGACTTGGCCAACATTTGGTCTTGGTCTTGGCATGAGGAAATGTTGACATAAAATAGATCAATTTGCAAGTGTGGACATAGTGAAGTTAGAACTTATATGCGAGAGAATTACAAATTTACAGCTAGAGATGTGAATAATTTTTGAAGCTTAATGTATAATTTTTTTGTTCTATATCTTGATTGAGAGTCCTTTTGTTACCTATGTGAGAGAACTACTAAATTAAAGCTTGAGATAGCGACAATATTTGAAGTGTAACAGATATATACCCAGCTCTAAATCTTGCTTGGGAACCTTGTGTGCAAGTAACGACACAAATGGTTCTCTTTTTCATTATTTATTTTATTTTTTGTTATTTGTAAATTATGTAGCGTTGCTTGCTGTATCCTTATACCAGTTTCCTCTAGCTGATATCATGTTCTTTCTTGGCAGTTGTGCTTTCGATGCAGAAATTATCAAGTATGTGAGTGAAGCATACCCGAAAGGAATATGTTGCGTTTACTGTACTAATGGAAAAGACATGGAAGGACCAGGCTCCAGTTTTGAGTTTGTTGTAGTAATTTCAGCTGCTAGACTCAGCCCTCAGAATTTCTGGTATGTTAAAACTTGTCAAGTGCTATTACCATCAAACATCCTTTATTCAAACTTACTTTTTTTAGTCGACCATCTTCTGGTTGCTGTTCTGCATCATATAATGCATGTTGCATCTTTCCCACTTCAGTTTATATATGTTCAAAGACCCAGCATGCATTTTTTTTGGCCTTAGGCTCTTTCATTAACTAATAGAAATATCAGCCAGTCTAGTGGGCACGAGCATTAAAATTACAATCGATCTCTTTATTCAATCCCTAAGACAAAATCAGGTGGTGCTTATAATAAAACAAAGTGCATACCTCAGATATATTGTTACCTTTGTAATTCAGATTTTGTTTTCTTCATTGTTTGTATGAACTGGTTAGTGCCTTCAGATATTCTCTCAAGTAGTGGTGGACAACTTAGGATGAAAGGAAGATGAAATCGAAAAAAGAATTTTACGAACACACACTAAAACGTATAGTGCGTGCAAGAGGGAGAAGAGGAGTGATGGGGTTGAAGGTGGGAGGCAGCCATGGTGAGGTTAAATGGTCATCTCCTCTTATGTGTAAATAGACACTCCAGAAATCCTGACCCTCTCAGTGCCTATCAAGTTCAACCTCCTATACGTGTATCCTAAATGGCCTAATATAATAGTAGTACCATCTTTACATAATTGGAGCCATTAAGGGGACTCAATGACTTTTGTAATTCAAGTTCTAATGATTCAAATCCACTCTTGACCAACTCTTGTCCAACTAAGTTCTGTCCATTAATATTGGACCACTCCACTAAAGGCCCAATATTGGACCATTAAATTATAAAGACGGTTACAAAACCCAATAATAATTATACTGGAATCCGAAGATCAAAAAAAGTGAAAGGAAATGTCTCAAGTCAAAAAGGCTCGTCACTAAAAATTAAAATTTGAAACAACCTTGATTCAGGTTGGAGAGCGTAATTACTTGGATGGTGGCAAGATTTAGCCTGTTATCATTTCACAGTAAGAAAGATGCTAGCTAGCTAACTTGATCTTCACATAGAGTAATTTTGTCATGAAATATATGTATAAATAGTAAACTATTTCACAGAAAAGCATGTACAATAATTTTATTAATGGTTATTTATTTATTTTTTAACACTTCTAATTTGCAAAATTACTGTTTTTATTATATAATTTAAAATAATTACAGAATGACTATTGGAAATATTTAGGTATATGTTGTCAATGAACTAAACGATAAACATTATTATCCATTGCATTTGACTTTTCTAGATTCATACTATAATACATGCTTTTTTCTCCTTTTGTATTTTCCATTATTATACATGCTCTTAATTTTGCAAAACTTTTTATGTCATAGTACGTCATTTTATGCAGGTTTGTACAGATGCTAGACCAGCAAATGATGACGAACTTCCTTCCTCATATATTGAGGAATATCGGTAAGCTGTGTCAATTGTCATTAAAGCTTGTTTGCTACCTAAGGAAGAAAGAGATTTTATGGTTGCTGTCCAACGAGCAAGTGATGATTATACATTCCAACCTATTTGAAGTTCTAATTGAAACATAGCTTTGCCTGTTACCAGCTGGTATAGGAAGCTAGTTGTCACATTATTAATTTAGTCCTGTAAAGTAGGAGTGAGAGCAAGTTCAAGAGCATATGAAAGTAGTACTTGAGACTTGAGTTCAAATGCCTTACAGTTCATGTTGAAATAGTACAAATATTTAATTTTCATTAGAACTAAATAATTAAATTACATTTTATTCCATCAGAAATAAGAATAGAGGATGATTGAAATAAAATATGTTTCATATTATTAAAAATGTTGAAAAATAGCTTTCAAATCATGTTGGAAAGTTGTCAGCTGAGTTGGCTTGGGGATTTCTGTGATTTTGTAATTCATTCATGAGATCCTTTCCTGAAAACTAAGTAGCCAATTTTTATTTTTATGGCTAAAATAGTGAATTTGTACTGCCTCGCAGTCGACGCTTTGTGGCTTTTTTACTCGCCTCATTCTAAAGCAGGCCTTAATTGGGTTTATTAAAACATTGACTAATTTCAATTTTTTTGAGCATGACTTAATAGATCATGTTGTGTTATCCATTTATCAAATACATGAACACCAGGTGCATTTAACTCAATTGCCTAGAGCTGTCTTCTTTATAGGTGGCTTTCAACTCAATGGCTGGTATTGGAGTAGATGCCATCTGGTGAATGGAGTCTAAATCAAATCAAAATTATATATTCATTATTATGGCTTGTATTGAAATTCTGTGTATTGGAGGCGGTATTAATATGCTACAGCACAAATAACTTTTGAGACTGATGTGTCTTCGGCTTAATGGAAAACATGCTCTTATGAATATAGACTATTCAGCAGTATCATTTAAATCATGCTGTTTAAAATGCAATGCTATACATATTAATGCTTTTTCTTTGACTCGGTAAATCTATTCATTGCTTACATTCGTGGGTGAAGGAATCAATTGTGGGACAATATTTTTTAGTAAAAGAGTTTGATACAAGTATTCTTTTGCTTCCGTTTGGTTATGTGGAATAGGGTGTAGCACTTCCCGTACTCCATCCAAGTCTGCAAGAGACTTGAACATACAGGACACAATAATACAAAAAGGACTTGGCCAACATTTGGTCTTGGTCTTGGCATGAGGAAATGTTGACATAAAATAGATCAATTTGCAAGTGTGGACATAGTGAAGTTAGAACTTATATGCGAGAGAATTACAAATTTACAGCTAGAGATGTGAATAATTTTTGAAGCTTAATGTATAATTTTTTTGTTCTATATCTTGATTGAGAGTCCTTTTGTTACCTATGTGAGAGAACTACTAAATTAAAGCTTGAGATAGCGACAATATTTGAAGTGTAACAGATATATACCCAGCTCTAAATCTTGCTTGGGAACCTTGTGTGCAAGTAACGACACAAATGGTTCTCTTTTTCATTATTTATTTTATTTTTTGTTATTTGTAAATTATGTAGCGTTGCTTGCTGTATCCTTATACCAGTTTCCTCTAGCTGATATCATGTTCTTTCTTGGCAGTTGTGCTTTCGATGCAGAAATTATCAAGTATGTGAGTGAAGCATACCCGAAAGGAATATGTTGCGTTTACTGTACTAATGGAAAAGACATGGAAGGACCAGGCTCCAGTTTTGAGTTTGTTGTAGTAATTTCAGCTGCTAGACTCAGCCCTCAGAATTTCTGGTATGTTAAAACTTGTCAAGTGCTATTACCATCAAACATCCTTTATTCAAACTTACTTTTTTTAGTCGACCATCTTCTGGTTGCTGTTCTGCATCATATAATGCATGTTGCATCTTTCCCACTTCAGTTTATATATGTTCAAAGACCCAGCATGCATTTTTTTTGGCCTTAGGCTCTTTCATTAACTAATAGAAATATCAGCCAGTCTGCCATATTTTTCAAAATAAGATTAAGGAGATGGCCTTTTGTTTGGTATACCTAATCCTAATGAATTTAGGAAGTCAAAATCATAATATGAAACCGATTAAAAACTTCAAAAGTAATTCAAATAGATCTAGGGAATAATTTGCTGTATTTGTGCAACTCTTCTCAAAATCTCATTCGAAAGGTACTAAGTTGGAATCCCATTCTAACTAAAGATTCTTGTAGTTTCGGAGGTTCCAGCTACAGGAGAACCATGAACGGAGAGCTTTCCTCCCTTTTTGCCCAACTCTTTGTTCTTAGGAACGTTGTTTTAAGAATGAGTGATTGTCCCTCTCAGACCTTTACTGCTAAAGAAAAAACTCTGACTCTTAAGAACCGAACGGGCCTTTTCCCCTCGAATCAAACAAACAAAGAATGGAATCCTATTGAGTTCTTACGCAAATACGAGGTTCTGCTTTTGGCGGCAACATGCTTGGTCCCACTTATGGTGTCTAATGTATACGTTCTAAGAAGAAATATTTGAGGGTCCAACATTAAGCCTCTCATACCTACTAATTGATGTATCTAAGATGCATTTTCTCTAGCTCCCTAAAAGGACATTATATGGCGGAATGCGCCAATCTCGTATTTCACAATAAAGTGATAGATGGAACTGCAATGACTTGTTAGTAAATTAATAGATCACTTCGGAATGACATTACATCACACATCCTGGATCAAGTAAATAGTCTTATTACTCCACAGAAAAGTTCTTTTTAAAAAAGGAATCAAAGATTATTCTTCTTATATAATTCTCATGTATGTATTTTCGTCTTTCTTTGGAAACTAATCTTTTGGAGCTCTTCTTGATCGAATATATTTCTATGGAAAAATAGAATGTCTTGTAGATGTCTTTGTTAAGGATTTTCAAACCAATCTATGCTTGTTCAAGGATTTTTTTCATGCATTATGTTAGTTATCAAGGAAAATCAATTCTGACTTTAAAAGGGACTCCTCTTTTGATGAATAAATGGAAATATTTTAATTATTAAGTGAAATAGATAAAGATTCTATTTTAGTTTATCCATTTCACATATTATAATTATACTGAATCTTACGGAGCCTGCTTATGTACAACATGATTTGGTTTGATCATAAAAAAGAATCTCTTCAAGTGAACCATCGCCTACTTGGTATACGGTACCAGTATTTTTTAATCTTTACTTCTCTATTATATTGTTCAATAAGTTCACGGTTTCAGACTTGGTACAACAACCTATGGTCATCATTCCCCTTGGTTTGCACAACCAAAAAATTGTTCAAAAGAATTCCCCGACCTTCCATCAAATATTTTGTTTTTTTATGGATACTCGAGTTCAAATACCCATGGGCCTAGTGTGGACCAGCCATTGATCATTGGCTTGGTAAGCTATTGCCTCACCAATTAGCTAATCAGACGCAAACCCCTCCTCTGGTGGATTCTTCCTTTTGCTCAGCCCACGGGGTATTAACAGTCGTTTCCAGTTATTGTTCTACTCTCAAGGGTAGGTTCTTACGCGTTACTATGGATATGGCCATGCTTGAAGTTGTTACCTTAACCACAAGGAAGGGGGATGCCGAAGGCAGGGTTAGCGACTGGAGTGAAATTGTAATAAGGTAACCGTAATGGGAGGAGCGGCTGGATCACCTCATTTTTAGGGAGAGCTAATGCTTGTTGGGTATTTTGGTTTGACACTGCTTCACATTCAAAAAAAAGAAGGAGCTATGTTTGAGTTAAACTTGGAGATGGAAGTCTTCTTTCGTTTCTTGATGCCATTTGCTTCCATTTTCATTTTCCGTAAGCGAGCCCGGGGAGCTAGACCAAGCCATCCTGATTGCCCCATACCTTTGAAAGCCAACCAACTAGCATTTGAAAATCAGAAGAATAGCGAACCTATATTATGTAATAAAGCTAATTGTAAGCAATATTGATGTTGCCCCCTAGATTCCAAATGAACAAATTCGAACTTGAAAAGGATTTTTCTGATTCTCAATGAACGAGGGGCGAAGGGATTGATCGAGAAAGATCTCTTGTTCTTATTATAGGATCTTGATTTTGCATATTCATTAATAGGTCAAATCGGATATGTAATTATTGGATAAATTGTTGGAGACTCAAATGGTTCTATATCTTCATGGATTTAGAAACTTTTGTTTGCATTGTATTATTTGGTCTACGTATCGGAATTGATAACATTTGAGATTATGCATGATTATACACGAAATATCTTTTTTTGGCTTTCTCTTTTACCCTATGACTTTATCCCTTGGAGGTCAGAGGGAGAAGAAGAGGCAAAAATTGGAACGGAAATATCTTTTGATTCATCGATCCTCAAAAAATGAAATAAGCATATAATTATTGGAGTGAAAGATATATCTTTACATGATGAATATGGACAGATATATTCATTAAAAAAACCTAGATGGAAAAATAAGTAAATTAATTATTGACTGCTTACTTCAAATTCATGAACAATTTTTGGTTTGAATCTCCAAATTGTGTTTTCTTAATGAGAGAGAGAGAGAGAGATTGCTATGTTGGTCATGAGGCTGAAATCTAGCAAACGAAGAGAGGAATGCCTCGATGTCTCTTGGATGATGATTTGAGCTCAGGCCAAAATTATTAAATTACTACTTTAGGTTGCTAGAATGTCTTTTTTTCCCCCCAGGTAGAAAGCAACCACAAAATCTCTAAAGATTCATTCTGTTTGAAAATGAGTCTGGTTAATCCTTAAAGGCTATTCAACCTCTTCAAGGCTTAGGAATCAATTAATTTTTAATTTTTTAACTTTCTAGATATCTCACTGTCGAGACAAAATAAATCTATTTCTGTTCCAAGTCTTATAGGACTTGTACATTACAGCAGGATTGCATTCTCAGAAGTTATTCTTTTCTGACTAGTTTATGGCAAGTCTTTGGGAGTCTTCTTATTCCACACGCTTAGACTTGTCATTGATTTATCATAAAGTTTAGCCTTTATTGATGGAAAGGTTAAAGGAGTTCAAAATATTTCTACTGTACCAGTTTTGTGCATCTGGTATATGAGAAAGAAGCCTCATTTCTGTACAAGTCATACTGGGCATCATGACACTTGGACACCCTTCTGTTTCTTAAAACCTTTCATTTAATGTGTAGCAATGGAAGTTGGCGATCAATATGGACCGTGGAATTCAAGGATGACATACAACTTGTGGAAGTTAGAGGTAAATTGCAGGTATTCATTCACTACCATGCAGAATTCAATTAAATTGTTCCTCTCATCATTGTACTTAGGGATAAAGAAAGAGGGAAAGAGAAAAAAAAAAGTATTTGGTAATGCATATGGATGCTCACCTTTGTATTTCTGTTTCATATAGGTAGGAGCCCACTATTTTGAAGAGGGAAATGTCCAGTTAGATGCAAAGCTCGAATGCAGGGATTCAACAATGTTTCAGGTAATGCTGAAGTGTTCTTTTGAATTTATCTATATCATGCCTGTTAGGATTACCTACTATTGTGAGTGCCCGTGGCAACCCCATGGGATAGGATAATTGGTCCTCTTCATGTACCTCATTTGTAAGTCGTTCTTTTCTTTTTCATTAAACACCATAGAAAGAGTAATATTCGCTGTGAGAATGTTGTGGAAGGACTAGCTGTGCTAACATTTTATAATAAACTCTTTTGTATTATGTTTTGGCATCCCATTTATAGGAGAGGATCTCATAACAGGTATATATGAGAAACTTTGCGGTGCTTAGATGTAACCACAGAGAGTTAGGAAACCTGCTTGAAAGGCGAGGAGGAACTGCATGCTATGAATATGAGATGCTACTGGTGAATAATATATACCTATGGTTTTGCAGAATGACTAATTCTTGCTGACACTTTACCTTTTCAGTCTCCGGATGATTGTGCAGTTTCCTTGACCAATATCATTCGCCACCATGAGACAGAGTATCTTAATTCCCTACAGGTTTCCACCTCTCATGAGTTTATCCATTCTTCTGACTTAGATATTTATGGGTTTTTTGCTGAATTTTTTACTAACAATGTTTATATTCGCAGACATCTTATTCAAAATTGCCCGACACTACTTTCAAGGTACTCATTCTGCTCCACATGCTCCGTGACAAAGTCGATAAGAAATTACACTTTCATAGTTCTGAAGTGAAAATGCGGTTTAATTGTTTAATATGCGTGACAACTTGTCACTATAAACTTAATAACATGGATCAAGTTTTTCTTCTTGTGGCCATATTTGTCGAATTCTCACTCGAACTTATAATTCTTCTCACGTCATTTTTTCATACACAGCAATTTAAATAGCATACGTGTATCTAGTGACCAGATGTATCATATACTATAATTATCCTTCCAAATTGCATGATGTGGAATGAGTGTGAGCCTCTTGAGCATTTTTGGCAAAGTTCATAAAGTTTACTTATAAATAAAAAATAATCAACATTGAAAGTAGGTTACCTATTTTGATGGTTCCTAAATTAATCTGGTATGGCTTTCTTCTTTATGCAAACGTGATCAATTTCCTGAGGATGCAGGACCTTCGAAGGAAGCTTCCGGTTACACGCACATTGTTCCCATGGCATAACACCCTGCAATTCAGCTTGACCAGAGACATTCAAAAGAATTTGGGATTGGAAAATAGTGAATGATTCTTCTTCCATGCGTTCTCATTTTCAATGTTGTATACTAGGAATTTTCAAACTTCACTTCATATGCTTTAAGTGAGTCGATCTAAATTTACTGTTGATTTTTGCTTTCCTTTTGTGAATCTTTTATTGAAATTTTGGTTCACTTATTCTACCTTTTCTCTCTTTTTTGCGTCCTGGGTGTGTTTAGTTCATCAATTGGCCTGCGATGCTCAAAATACGAGGGTTTTTAATTATAATTGCACATTCCGAAGTTATGTGAAGTATTGATAGATGTGACTTTCCCGGTAATCTTTCAAGTTATAAATTTTGTTTGAATTGTATTAATTTCATGTAAAGGTGCGAAAATAATTGTGAAGATCACCTTCCGTGAGAGGGGGAAAAATTATATGATTGTTTTGAAAAGGGAAACAAATGAAGATTTATCATGTACCACATCTTGCAATTTGATGAATAAAAAAAATGAGCAAATACAAGTTCGATGACTGAAGAAAATTATACTGGAAAAAGTTTTAAGTACCGTTGACAGGCATTCAAAGGGGGAAAAAGTTCCATTGCCGGGAATCGAACCCGGGTCTCCTGGGTGAAAGCCAGATATCCTAACCGCTGGACGACAATGGATTGATTGAAACTATAGTGCAATGACTTTTTCTTGTTTATAGAAGATTACATACAATACATCAGCACATTTCGATTATCGTGGAAGATTACTAAATGGATTAATAAAATTATCTATAGTAAGTCAATCGTAAATAACGGAACTTGATATTTTATTTCACGCAGAAAAATCAAATTGAATTATTCATATTGCCCTACCCTACCATGTCTTCAAAATTAATAATAATATTACCACCATATTTCCACCTTCTAGTTTTTAGGTCTAAATTTTTCGTAAGTCATTTTTCGAGGAAAGTTTCCCCATTTTTTAGCCCTTTCCTTGCTTGCCTGTGTGAAAATTTATACTTTTTCCATATATCAAAAATTAATTATGCGGCGGCAGTTGATATAGCTTAAAAATTGGAAATTTATAATGGGCATTTGGTGAATTCATATGAAATCATCTGTACCCCAAATGTAATTTATGTTGTTATGATAGCTTTCTTTTATGTTTAAGTTAAGGTATTTTTATGGGTTACGATAGTTGCAGGATGGAGATAGTCAGATAGATTATGGAAAATGCCGTAATGTTGTTACATTTGCTGAAATGGTATTACCCATCTCTTGTTGGATAAATTAGTTTATAAATTATATTCCGTTAATAAAAAACACGTACATGCAAATACCAAAGTAACTACTCACTGAATCATAGTACATGCATAATAATAAGCAAATCACTACTTACTCAAGTATAGAAAATGCAAAAACCAAAGGAGATAAATTGAAGTGAGGTATGGAATACAAATCTCCTTGAGACGGGTTTCGCCCCCAGCACTGGTCCTAACAGGATCTAACGAACGTTCTGTTGAGAAATTGTTCAAAAATCAAAAGGTGTGGTGTTTGGAATGAAAGGGAGAAAAAACGGATGAAGGCCAAAAATTTGGCCTGTGCGGTCACACGGCTCTCTCCGGGGAATTAAATCCCCTGTTTAATATAATCATGCGGCCGCACGGTATTAATTTGTGACCATTTTTTCCCCTTTTTAGCCGTTGCCAATTCAAACTTGGTGACTTTTTGGCTCATGTTTTGGCACATTTTCGTGCATTTGAGGCTTGCCTATAAATAGTGGATCCCTATTGAAGGCAAATTTAATTGAAAAATATTTGAGAAACATTATCATTCCAAAACAAAGATCAAATTCTGATTTTATTCATATTCAAAAACCCTCATTGTGTTCTTCAAGTTTTGGGAGATAATACTTGTGCTTTGGGGTTAATCTCTTACAAGGCTTGTTATAATCTTACAAACCATTTGCCGGCGATCCCTTGAAGCATCCCATACAAAGGAAAGGGGGCAAATACAGTTTAAAGACAGCGATATCATGTTCAAGCCTTCGATATTACATTAATTTGTTCATGATCACTTTGTTCCAGATTTGTTGCAGTATTTTGTTGTTGGTTATTAGTTGTTATTCTTTTCCTTTCTTCATCAATTTCCAGCAATCTCAAACTGTATTTGTGCAATGGAGAATGAGACAACTTTGGCAACAATCAAATTAATGAATCAAGACTTGGTGTGGTTGGATTGGTTCGATGGAACGAACTACACGCGATGGAAAGACAAATTAAAGTTTCCCCTTACTGCACTAAAGATATTCTATATTCTAGATCCGGATTTGGCATCACTATCGGAACCAACAAATGAAGAAACTGAAACCGTTAGAAATGAAAGACAAAAGCGCCAAGAAGATGAACTTATTTGTCACGGTCACATTCTCAATGCACTTTCGGATCGTTTGTATGATTTATATACAAACACAACATCGGCGAAAGAAATTTGGGAAGCCTTGGAAAACAAATATAAACCGAAAGAAGAAGGTACCAAGAAATTTTTAATTTCTAAATATTTTGATTTTAAGTTCTTGGAAAGTATTCCCCTTCTACCCCAAATACATGAAATGCAAGTGATTGTCAATAAGTTGAAGGCGGTAAAAATCGAAATACCGAAGACCTTTCAAGTGGGGGCTATAATTGCCAAACTTTTCGGAACTTGGAAAGGATACCGAAAGAAAATAATGCATAGTTCCAAAGATTATTCTTTGAAACAATTGCAAAAATATCTTCGAATTGAGGAAGAGTCGAGAATGCGTGACAAAAATGATTCTCATGAGGGCACTTCCAAAGTAAATGCTGTAGAGAAATTCGAACCGCCAAAGTCCAACAAAAGGAAGCCTTCAAAGAACATTAATAAGTTCAAGAAGAAGACTAAAGGAGGATGCTTTGTGTGTGAAAAATCTGGACACTACGCAAAAGATTGTAGACACCGGAAACACAACACCTCTGAAGGTAATGTGAATTCCATCCAAAACGAAAGGATTGTGGCCACCGTAAGCGAGATAAATGCTATTAAGGGAAAGGCTCCCGACTGATGGTATGATACTTGTGCCACGGAACATGTATCATATGACAAATCTTTATTCATAACATACAATGAAGTGGATGGAGACCAAGAGATCCAAATAGGTAATGAGGTGCGATCCAAAGTGATTGGAAAAGGAAGTGTAGACATTATCTTCACTTCTAGGAAAACCGTTACTCTTACAAATATACTATTTGTTCCGGATATGAATAGGAACCTAGTGAGTGGAAATCTCTTAGAAAAATTGGGCATTAAAAGTGTCTTTGAGTCCGGTAAACTTGTATTATCTCTCAACGGAAAATTTGTTGGAAAGGGTTATTCTTGTGAAGGAATGGTCAAACTATGTACTATTGACAGTAAAATAAATAAAGTTAATTTTGCTTACATGGTTGATTTTTTTCTTTATGGCATGCTAGATTAGGTCACATAGGTAAAAGTACTATGAAACGTATGAAAAGTTGTGACTTAATTTCTTATGATGAAAATGATGCCATAAAATGCAAAACATGTGTAGAATAAAAAATGGTTAAAAGGCCTTACAAAAGTGTTAAGAGGACCTCTAGCATATTAGAATTAATTTACTCCGATATATGTGAATTGAATGGCATGCTAACAAGAGGTGGAAATAGGTATTTCATAACTTTCATTGATGATTATTCTAGATTTACCTATGTCTATTTGATGAAGCATAAAATGAGGCCTTTAATATGTTTAAGACTTATAGGAATGAAGTTGAAAATCACTTAGACTAGAAAATAAAGACCCTAAGAAATGATAGGGGTGGTGAATACTTTTCTAATGATTTTAATTCATTTTGTGAACAACATGGCATAATTCACCAAAGTTCTGCACCTAGAACACCTGAACAAAATGGTTTGGTTGAAAGGAAAAATAAAATATTAGTTGCGATGGTTAATGTCATGCTTACTTATGCTAAGTTGTCATATAATCTGTGGGGTGAAGCCTTAGTAAGTGCAAAAAGAATATCGAATAGGATTCCTTCTAAACATACTAATGTTTCTCCTTATGAATTGTGGAAATGAAGAAAACCAAACATTGGATACTTCAAAGTGTGGGGGTGTCTTGCCTATTGCAAGAACACGAACCCAAATAGGACCAAGTTGGGTCCAAGAGGCATAAAGTGTGCCTTTATAGGATATGCTAGTAATAGCAAATCTTATATGTTGTTGAACTTGGAGACCAATGTAATAATTGAATCAAGTGATGTGGAGTTCTTTGAGAATTCGCTATCTTCGGATAATGAATTAAGGGAAAATCAAATAGATATCCCTAGCTCAAGTGGAACACAAGGTGAAACGTCTTCAAAAGATGTTGAAGAATCAAGTGAACCACGAAGAACCAAAAGAACTCGGATTGAAAAGTCTTTAGGACTGGATGAAATTAATTCTCAACTTATTTCCTTTTATTCAATAGAAGGAAATGAGATGAATGTTGAAAGAACAATTCCATTTGTTCTGCAAGTTGAAACGGATCCTAAAACATTTAGGGAAGCTATGGCTTCTCGTGATAGCATGTTTTGGAAAGATGCAATTAAAGATAAAATGGATTCAATTATGTCAAATAATACTTGGGAACTTGTCGATTTGCCACCTAGGTCCAAACCTATTGAGTGCAAATGGGTATTTAGGAGGAAATATTACGTTGATGGTACCCTAAATACTTTCAAGGCTAGATTAGTAGCCAAATGATTTCGACAAAGAGAAGGAATTGATTATTTCGATACTTATGCTCCGATAGCAAGAATAACATCAATAAGGATTTTATTCGCACTAGCATCAATTTATGACTTGCAAGTTCATCAAATGGATGTCAAAACGGCATTCTTAAATGGAGATCTCGATGAGGAGGTCTATATGGAGCAACCTGAAGGATTTGCTCTACCTGAAAATGAACATAAAGTGTGCAAGTTGGTAAAATCACTATACGTACTAAAACAGGCACCTAAAAAGTGGCATGAGAAATTTGACTTAGCAATTATATCATTAGGCTTCAAACATAATAGTGTGGATAGATGTCAATACTCTAAAATATGTAATGATCGTGTGACATTTATTTGTTTGTATGTCGATGATATGTTGATTATTATTAATCACATAAACAGAATAAAAGAAACGAAGATGTTTCTATCTTCCACATTCAAAATGAAGGATCTTGAAAAAGTGGATACCATCTTAGGTATCAAAGTCACAAAGACTAGTGGGGTTACTATCTAAGTCAATCACATTATATTGAGAATGTGATAAACAAGTTCAAACATTTGAACGTAAAAGAGTACAGTACCCCAATTGATCCGATTATGAAATTAGTAAAGAACGATGGAAGGGCGATTGCTCAATTGGAATATGCAAGTGTCATAGGAAGTCTTATGTATTCAGTACAATGCACAAGACCGGATGAAGCCTATGCAATAAGTAAACTTAGTAGGTTTACTAGCAATCCGAGCAATGAACATTGGAAGACTATTGGGAGAGTTCTTGGATATTTAAAGAAGACCAAGAACTTAGGCCTGCAATACACTAAATTCCCGGCTGTGTTGGAAGGATTTACCGATACTAGTTAGATATCTAGCACGGGAGAAAGTAAATCCACATCGAGTTGGGTGTTCACTCTAGGAGGAGGTGTAGTTTCTTGGAAGTCAAAGAAACAAACACGCATAACACACTCAATTATGGAATCCGAATTTGTAGCGTTGTCGGAGACTGGGAAAGAGGCTAAGTGGCTTAAGGATTTCTTTTATAAGATACCGTTGGGAATGAAGGGCATTTCCTCTATACCTATCACGTGTGATAGTCAAGCCACATTAGCTAAAGCATACAATGAGGTATATAACGGGAAGTCTAGACATATAAGTCTAAGACACGACTACATAAGGAAATTAATCAAAGATGAAATAATTTCCCTAAATTATGTTAAGTCTATAGAGAATCTAGCGGATCCTTTAACTAAACCACTAAATAGAGATTTAGTGACATCTACTTCGAGTAGGATGGGATTGAAACTCCCAAACCATAAAGATTCACCAATGACGGCAACCCTACCCATCACTTACTCAAAGGGATAATCCATGGGTTCAAAGGGTAACATCAAGTCGTTCGATATGTGGATAGTTGCAGCATTATAAAAAATCCGCGATAATCCTATCCTAAAGAAAAATAATGTTGGTTGTTACTGAAGTGAGGGTTGAGCCTTGAACTCTTAATAAAGTTCAATGCTAAAACACAAGCATCTCTAAAAGTAACAAAGATGCTGGAAGAACTTTACTTATACAAACTTCGAGGTGGTGTTGCCTCAATTGAGAGTTGGAGTTTCTCTCTTAAAAGTTTGTTGACAAGGATAAGTGCAAGGCCATAAAAAGTACTAAGCAAGATTGAGGAACTTGAGAACACATGATGCTCATGTGTGTGTTCTTACTGATATTGTCATATGGAATAACTGGTTCAAAGCTACGGCTACATTTGATTTCGACTTTACTTTGTAGGAATTACACTATAGATAGATTCAAATCGAAAGATATCTAATCCTTAGACATTAGTATCGCACATTTGCAATTGAGAGACCTTATTGAGTTTTGAACAAGTGGGGAATTGTTGAGAAATTGTTCAAAAATCAAAAGGTGTGGCGTTTGGAATAAAAGAAAGAAAAAACAGATGAAGGCCAAAAATTGCACAGGCAAAATGCCTTGCGGCCGTACGGCTCTCTCCAGGGAATTAAATCCCCTGTTTAATATAACCATGCGATCGTACGGTTTTGTACCATGCGACCGCACGGTATTAATTTGTGACCATTTTTTTCCGTTTTTAGCCGTTGCCAATTCGAACTTGGTGACTATTTGGCTCATGTTTTGGCACCTTTTCGTGCATTTGAGGCTTGCCTATAAATAGTGGATCCCTATTGAAGGCAAATTTAATTGAAAAATATTTGAGAAACTTTGTCATTCCAAAACAAAGATCAAATTCTGATTTTATTCATATTCAAAAACCCTCATTGTGTTCTTCAAGTTTTGAGAGATAACACTTGTGCTTTGGTGTTAATCTCTTACAAGGCTTGTTATAATCTTACAAACCATTTGTCGGCAATCCCTTGAAGCATCTCATACAAAGGAAAGGGGGCAAATACAGTTTGAGGACAGCGATGTCGTGTTCAAGCCTTCGGTGTTACATTAATTTGTTCGTGATCACTTTGTTCCAGATTTGTTGCAGTATTTTGTTACTGGTTATTAGTTGTTATTCTTTTCCTCTCTTCATCAATTTCCAACACGTTCATCTTCCAAAATACAATGTTTCTTCCAAAAATAATATAGCACAATATTAATTTTACCGCGCGAAGCAACGCTTGACTGTACTCTTTTGAATATGAATATATTGAACACAAAATATCAAAGGTGAAGCACAAAAATAATTTGGAAATTATTTTGACAGAATTTAAAGAAAGATTTAGCTATCAATTTATTTGCCACATAATAGTAATCTAATTATATAAAGTTTGATCATATCGTTAATTATATTTATCCACCGAATAAATAATTTTATTCTACCTCTAGTCAAGATATAAATGACTAGGAATGTCAATATCTAATGAAAGTCCATGCACTTTCATATTTAATAATATTACAGCCCCATTTTACTACCGTCATTAATCAAATTTTAATTTGATCACATCACGGTCAATACATAGACCTAGTTCTAGTTCGTTTAAACCGCATTTGTCGGATCGTAAGTTATGCCTCCATGGAAAAGCACGCAATAATACGACGAAGCGCTACCCCCCACAACTTTTGGGCACATATGAAATTAACAATGTAGTGTGCATGAACTCATTTAAAGTTCAGCCACTTTAGCCAAACCCAACATCAGCCCATCAACCTAGTGACTTTTCACCAGTGAGTCTCTAGTGGCTAGTGCCATTTGGTTTCAATTTACTACAATTGAGCCATCATGAACAAACGTGTTCTATACACGGTTAACAAAGTCTAAAATCATTTGGGCCATTAACTGCATACAATTTTCAAATCATATAAGATCACAATAAAAGTTCAAAAGCTCCCGTCTGTTAGCAATTTTTCATCCCAAAAAAATCAATTTTTTGAACATATTTCACTATTCTAACCGTCATTTTTGACTTCTTCGTCACATGTTGGATTCACTTTTCTCTCTAATGATCAAAAAATCAATTCTTATAATCACTACCAAACAATCCCCAAATAAAACATTTAACAGCCACTTTTCATGTATTGGATATTAAACTCAACAAATATGATCGAATTTAAAAATTCACCTTTGCACCATTGAATTCAAACATAATTTTTTACGGAGGCAATTCAAAGTCAATAAAATGCCTGAATCAAACAGTTTCTTCTTATGTGTGGATAGATATGCACCATACTTCCAGATTAGTGTTCCTCTTTCCAAAGACCCAATTAATATGCAGACTTTCATATTTAATGCTTCTCAACAAGAACATTGTAGGGTTGATTTCCACCAAACTCCAAGTACAAAATCGGGCTCAGTTTAACCAATCTCTATCTTATTAAACACACCTACAAAGGCTCCAACCCAAACAACGATTCTTACTTCGATTTCTCAACTCAATGTGGTCACAAAGAACACAATATGGTGGTTGCAATGAATCACAAAGAATAGAGGAAGACAGATTCAGTTTTTGGCTCAAGAGAGAAAACTAGAGAAAAATGTAGGCTGCCTCTTTTCAATTGCACACACACGCAGCTCCTTCACAAATGAAAGCAATATATAGGTTTGGGGGGGAACACAAATTGAGCCGTCCAAGAAGTAAATGGGCCGTGAGCAACATTAACTATATTAAGTTGCTTCAAACGACCCTCAAGTTGTTTTTCGGGTTGAGCCAATTAATCGAGTGTGTTAATAAATATTTCAATCATTGGCCGAAGCCTATGAAATCTAATCCGACTATCCGACACTGTTTAACATCATCGCCCGGGATTATTGGGTATCAAAAACCCAACAAACATGTTCTTCTGTAGTAGGTATATACAACAGCCTTAGAAAACCAATTTCTTTCTTGACTACCCAAAGAAGTGGCCATTTACCATCACAAGCGACATTCATCAGAACTACCATAAGTGGGCACCTTCCACCGCCGCCTCCAATTGGAATTAAAACATTTTTCCACAACATTGGAGGTTCTTAAAATCAGGCAATATTAAAAAGACCCTTCTTGCCCTTAGTCCCTTTAATATTACTTCTTGAATATATAAACATGGAACTAAAGAAATACTTCATTCGGCTTATATATGGATGGACAGCATCTGGTAAATTTCAATAACAATGCAAATTATGTCAAAGAAATGTCATATGTATGCCAAACGACCGTATGCAAAGTGATATTCAAATTCTTTACTACATTGTCTAATCAAACAAGAAGCATGCCCAATAAACTGAATGTTTAACAGTCAAATATTAAATGTATAACAAATGCTAATTTATAATCCAACCGCGTGCTAATATCAATTTTCCGATCAATAAATGCATTTTAATTTTGAACCATTTCAATCTCATGATTCCTTTTTCAAATACAAAATGATATGCACAAGATACTCCGTCTTAAGAGTGTTGGATAAATTAGTGCATGAATTATATTCCATACGTGCATGCAAATACTGTTGGAAATTGGTTTCCAAATTAACATGAAAGATTGAAAATTGGTTAAGTAAAAATTGAAATCGAAAAGTGTAACTAACGTGTCAACTTCGGCCGAATATTCAGACTTGATCCGATGGTCAAATTACAAAAGTAAAAAGGCCAACTTGTATTTCAGGTGAATGAGAAATTGCGGTCCAAAGATTGGAGGAAAATACGGTGGAAAAGGGCTAAAATACGCTGTCGCTTGATGTTCACTCGAGCGAGAGTCTCGCTCCCTCTAGCGAAATTCGAGCGAAGTATGTTCTGCTCGAATTTTTGAAGCACTGCTGGAGCGAAAAGATAGCGAAGATGGAATATTGTAACTATTTGAAAGATTGCACGATTTGGTCCACACCACTTCATCCACACCCTTTCCTCCTATATAAATAGGACCCCTTGGACATCCCTAAGGGTACACCAACTCATATTTTGCATTGAGCACTTTTCTTCTCTTACAAAATCTTTCTCCATTTTTCTTGCATAAAATCCCTTTGTAGAGGGGGAAATTTCGTGGGTTCGCCGGTTCTTGTGGTGCCACAAGATTAAATATTCATTGTATCTTGGGAGACAAGTGCCATCAATCGTGAGCACAATAGCGGGGCAATATTGTCTTAAGGAGAAAGTGTCATCACTTGCCTCGGATTTCATTTCTTTCTTCTCTTACAAAATCTTTCTCCATTTTTCTTGCATAAAATCCCTTTGTAGAGGGGGAAATTTCGTGGGTTCGCCGGTTCTTGTGGTGCCACAAGATTAAATATTCATTGTATCTTGGGAGACAAGTGCCATCAATCGTGAGCACAATAGCGGGGCAATATTGTCTTAAGGAGAAAGTGTCATCACTTGCCTCGGATTTCATTTCTTTTTCTTCTCCTTTTCTTGTTTCATTTTGATACCTTGATTTTGTGATTTTGTACAACACTTTCAAGTTCACATATCGATAGTTTGATCACACTCCTGCGGGTTAAACATTGACTTGTTTTGATACAAATATCAACAACCATCATACCGCTCACATAAACTCCGAAACCAACAATCTTAAGCTAATATTTGTCGGTGGTTGTTTTGGTTTTGTTTTGGTTTAACCCATACTTTGTTATTCATTTTGGAATAGTCTTTGTGCACCGTTCCTTTCCCTTACTCTGCGTTGTAATAATCTTCTGTTTTTGTAATAGAAATGAGTACTGTAGAGGCTTCAAGTCAAAACAGTACAAACATGGTTACGCCTAGGACTATAAACACTTCAATCCCACATTGTGAAAAATCGAAAAAATTTAGTGGCATGGATTTTAAGAGATGGCAACAAAAGATGTTATTCTATCTCACTACCCTCAATTTGGCGAAGTTCTTAAAAGAAACTGCACCATCCGTACAAGAGGGAGAAAATAATCGTGAGTTGATTATTACGTTGGATGCATGGAAGCACTCGAACTTTCTATGCAAAAACTACATTTTGAATGGGTTGGACAATACACTATATGGGGTGTATAGTTCTAAAAACTCGGCCAAGGAATTGTGGGATTCTTTGAAAAATAAATACAAGACCGAGGATGCCGGAACCAAGAAGTTCATTGTGGGCAAGTTTTTGGATTACAAACTGGTAGATACCAAAACTGTGATAAGCCAAGTGCAAGAAATTCAAGTCCTCTTGCATGACATACATGCCGAAAAGATGGAACTAAGTGAATCCTTTCAAGTGGCTGCCATCATCGAGAAACTCTCTCCTATGTGGAGAGATTTCAAAAATTATCTTAAGCACAAACGTAAGGAGATGAATTTGGAAGAATTGATCGTCCGCTTGAGAATTGAAGAAGACAATAGGCAAAATGAAAGGAAACCTATTGAACAACTTGGATCAAACTTTGTTGAAATAGAACAAAGGCCTTTGAACAAGAAACGAAAGATCTCAAACGATTGGGCGAAAAAGTTCAAAGGAAAATGCTATAATTGTGGAAAGGCCGGACATCATTCTAATGAATGTCGAAAGCCTAGGAAACCTGCTCAAGCCAACATGATTGAGAAGGACAACCTTTCTGAAGGAATGCAGGAGATGAGTCTATCTGCAGTTGTGTCCGAATGCAACATGGTTGGAAACTCAAGGGAATGGTGGGTAGATACCGGTGCAACCCGTCATGTGTGTGCTGATAGGGAAATTTTCTCCAACTATCAAGAACTGAAAGGAGAACAACTATTCATGGGGAACGCTGCAAGTTCCAAGATTGATGGACAAGGCAAAGTCACTTTAAAGATGACATCTGGAAAAGAGTTAGTCCTCAACAACGTCCTACATGTGCCAGATATTCAAAAGAATCTTGTGTCCGAATCTCTTCTTAGTAAAAATGGTTTCAAACTTGTATTTGTATCGGATAAATTTGTGTTGTCTAAGAATGAGATATATGTAAGAAAAAGACACATATGTGACGGAATGTTCAAGATGAACGGTCTAATTATTGTACCGAAACAAGGCATTATGAATAAAGTAACAAATTTTGTTTACTTGCTTGAGTCTTGTTTATGACATAATCGATTAGGACATGTGAATTATAATTCGTTGCGCAAATTTATGAATCAAAGTTTAATTCCAGCGCTTGAAATTGATCCTAATCACAAATACGAAATATGTGTTGAAGCAAAATTGGCTAAAACACTGTTCCATTCAATTCAAAGGAACACGGTACCTCTATAATTAATCCATAGTGATATATGTGATTTAAAATTCGTTTAAACTCGAGACGGTAAGAAATACTTTGTAACTTTTATCGTTGATTGTACAAAGTATTGTTATGTCTTTCTTTTAAGAAGCAAAGACGAAACCTTAAATGTATTTAAACAATATAAGGCTGAAGTTGAAACGCAACTTGACAAACGAATTAAAAATATTCGTCGTGATCAAAGAGGTGAATATGGGGCACCGTTTGAAGAATTCTGTTCCGAACATGGAATCATTCATCAAACAACGGCTTCATACTCTCCTCAATCGAATGGAATTGCTGAATGCAAAAATCGAACTCTTAAAGAGATGATGAATGCGATGTTAATAAGTTCGGTTTTACCTCAGAACTTGTGGGGGGGAGGCTATCTTAACGACAAATAGTCTTCTCAATCGAATACCGCTTTAGAAAATGGAAGAGACTCCATATGAGTTATGGAAATATCATTCTCCTTCCTACGAACATTGAAAAGTGTGGGGGTGTTTGGCAAAGGTTGAAGTACCCAGCCTAAACAAATTAAAATTGGTCCCAAAACGATCGATTACATATTTATTGGATACGCCAATAATAGTAGTGCATATCGTTTCCTAGTATACAAATCCGATATTCAAGATGTACATAAGGGTATCATAATTGAATCAAGGAATGCAGTATTCTTTGAAAACATATTTCCTTACAAAGATAGGGAAACGTCAAGTTCAAATAAGAGAACTTATGAATCTGCAAATGGATCTTCAAATGAGGAAGAACCAAAGCGCAGTAAGAGGGCTAGAACATCCACATCATTTGGTCAGGATTTTTTAACTTATATGGTAGAAAATTATCCAAGAACTCACGAGGAAGCGATGTCTACCCCGGAAGCACCGGATTGGAAGGAAGCTATCAATAGCGAGATAGATTCCATAATACAAAATCATACTTGGAAATTGGTAGATTTACTTATCAGAAATAAGCCTTTAGAGTGTAAATGGATATTTAAAAAGAAATTGAAATCGGATGGATCCATTGACAAATATAAGGCTAGATTGGTTGCTAAAGGATATAGGCAAAAAGAAAGACTTGACTTCTTTGATACCTACTAACCCGTAACGAGAATCACCTCGATAAGGTTGCTAATTGCAATTGCGGCAATACATAACCTTGAGATTTATCAAATGGATGTAAAAACGGTATTCCTAAACGGTGAGTTAGAGGAGGAGATATATATGAAACAACTTGAAGGGTTCGTGTCTCCAAATGAAAGTCATAAAGTATGTAAACTTGTTAAGTCTTTATATGGCTTAAAACAAGTTCATAAGCAATGGCACCAAAAGTTTGACAAAACAATGTTGTCAAATGGATTTAAAATGAATGAATGTGACAAGTGTGTATATGTGAAAAATACACCAAATGCCTATTTGATAGTATGTCTATATGTAGACGATATGTTGATAATGGGCAATAGTCACGAAATGTTGACAAACACCAAGAAAATGCTAACAAGGCATTTTGACATGAAGACATGGGTGTGGCAAATGTAATACTAGGGATAAAGATCTCTCGAACATCGGAAGAAATTGTACTTTTCCAATCTCATTACGTTGAGAAAATACTTAAGAAGTTTGAAGTATTTGAAAAAAGTCATGCAAAGACTCTTATTGATACAAGTCTACACTTGGTCAAAAATAAAGGAGAAAGCGTGTCACAACTAAGATATTCATAAATAATTGGCAGTCTAATGTATGTTACAAACTGCACTCAACCGGACATTGCGTTTGCGATGAATAAATTTAGTAGATTCACGAATAATCTAAGTCATGATCGTTGGGTGGCATTGATAAGGGTTCTTAGGTACTTGAAGTATACCATGACCTATGGATTACATTTCACAAAATATCTTGCGGTATTAGAAGGATATTGTGACGCGAATTGGATATCCTATATGAAGGATTCCAAATCCATAAGTGGCTATGTGTTTACACTTGGTGGAGCTGCTATCTCATGGAAATCTTCAAAGCAAACGTGTATAGCTCAATCAACTATGGAATCAGAGTTTTTTGCTTTGGACAAAGCTGGTGAAGATGCAGAATGGCTTCAAAATTTCTTAGAAGATATTCTATGTTGGCCTAAGTCGATACCTACCATAAGCATACACTGCGATAATCAATCGGCTATTGAAAGGGCTAAAAGCAACATGTACGATGGTAAGTCTAGACATATACGTCGGAGACATAATACCATTAAGCAACTGATCTCAATGGGCGTCATCTCTATAGATTATGTGAAATCAAATGAGAATGTTGCGGATCCGCTTACGAAAGGTTTGTCAAGAGATCAAATACGTTGCCTATCGAGAGGAATGGGATTAAAGTCTACTACGTTAAAGTCCTTGTAATGGTAATCCTACCTTGTTGACTGAAGATCCCAAGATCTTGGTTCAAAGGGACAACTAAGTTATGATGATTTCATGAAGCACTTAAAAAATAATTTCCTAACTTATTCCTATGATACCAAAGTGCTTTCTGCAGAATTGGAAGAGGTTAAGATAATCTTTTAATAATTCCTATATCTTGATTAAGTCAAGTGGAGTAGAGCAGAATATTCTTAATAGGAGGTCACCTATGTGAGTGTGAAGTGAGGTCGCTTCAATGAAAATTATTCAACGCTTAAATTCTCTAAAACACTTGCAGAACTAAGAGGGGTTTAGGGCCAAAATGAACCAAGTCATGAGAACCAAGAACAGAATTAGGGAAGAAATTGTGTGAGTATTGTTGTCTTGGCTTACACTAACGGCTGGTTGGTTCAAGACATCACGTTCACAACTAGCCAAGTAAGCTCAATGATATTTCACTAGGGAAAGTTCAAAGTCGGAAGCTACTTTGCCCAATGCAATATTTCTCCGCTCTCTCTCTACAATTGCATGTATCATGTCGCATATCATTTGCATACTCGAATTTCCATTCATGTGGGGGATTGTTGGAAATTGGTTTCCAAATTAACAGGAAAGATCGGAAATTGGTTAAGTAAAAATTAAAATCAGAAAGTGTGACTAACGTGTCAATTTCGGCCGAATATTCGAACTTGATCCGATGGTCAAATTACAAAAATAAAAAGGCAAACTTGTTCTACTCATCGAGTAGATAATCATAGTATATTTGGATATTAGAAACCAATTCCGGGTGAATGAGAAATTGCGGTCCAAAGATTGGAGGAAAATACGGTGGAAAAGGGCTAAAATACACTGTCGGTCGATGTTCGCTCGAACAAAAAGCGAGTGAAGTATGTTCTGCTCAGATTTTTGAAGCGCTGCTTGAGCGAAAACCTAGCGAAAATGGAATGTTACAACTATTCGAAAGATTGCACGATTTGGCTCACACCACTTCATCCACACCCCTTCCTCCTCTATAAATAGGACCCCTTGGACGTTCCTAAGGGTACACCAACTCATATTTTGCATTGAGCACTCTTTTTCTATTACAAAATCTCTCTCCCTTTTTCTTGCATAAAATCCCTTTGTAGAGGGGGAAATTCCGTCGGTTCGCCGATTCTTGTGGTGTGAAGTGTTGCTATCACAAAATTAAATATCCGTTGTATCTTGGAAGACAAGTGCCGTCAACCGTGAGTACCATAGCGGGACAATATTGTCTTAAGGAGAAGTGCCATCACTTGCCTCGGATTTCATTTCTTTTTCTTCTCCTTTTCTTGTTTCATTTTGATACTTTGATTTTGTGGTTTTGTACTACACTTTCAAGTCATATATCGATAGTTTGATCACGCTCCTGCGGGTTAAACATTAATTTGTTTTGGTACAACCATCATACAGCTCACATAAACTTCGGAACCAACAAATACTAGAGTAACGACTTACCGAATCATAGTACTTGCATAATAATCAGCAAACTACTATTTACTCGAACGTAGAAATTGCAGAAATCGAAGGAGATAAAATGAAACGAGGTATGACTAGGGCATCGAATTGGACCCTTCGGTAGAAGTGCATATATCATGTGATAAAAACAGAGATCGGTTCCTGGCTTACTAGGGCCTTTTGTTTGAGCATTTGTTGTTTTTAGTCTTCATTTTAACGTTTTCTATGCAACTTTGAGGCAGTGTCTGGATTCGATAAGCTAATTGGAGCAATATTTACGTGACTTTAGAAATTTATTTAATTTTTTTTCCAGAAAGCTGAACATGTGCAAATATCGTTACGTCGTCCAAACTCTTGTTGTAGTTATTTAAAAAAAATAAAAATCCAGGTTATTGATAAAATTCAGGAAGAAACAAAGATTCGTTCAAGTATTATATGCTATGATTAACATATTTTTTGGCATTTTTACAACAAATAGTCTGAAATTTGTCATATAATATTTCTCTTCATCCATGCATGGCCAAATAGCCCATATTGCGTAATATGAAACTTATTGTATTATATTGTTACGCTCGTGTGTAGTGTTAGATTCAAGCCTGGTCGTAAGACTTGTTTTTCCATTCATTTAAGGTTTCGTTATTTTGTTATTTTAATCTACTCTAGCAAAGAATTCCAGATAAGGTAGTAGTGTGTGTAGATGATATGATATGATCTATTTGAACATCATAATTTTGTACACGTTTTTTCTAATACTGTTAGTTTGCGAGCTAAGCTGTTAGATTACATTTTTACTGTTTGCGTCTAGAGATTGTCGATGAGATTCATGATTTAAATTGTTAGATTTAGGACAATGTACCCGAGTCAATTTTCAACAATGGTTGGTGCAGAATAAAGAATGAGAATTCCCACAAATTATTTGTTAATAAGTCGTTGAAATTCCTAACATTCAAAAAATTCATTTCTAACATTCCCTTCCAAATCATTACGAGTGTTCTCCAAATAATTACAAGTGTTTTGTTAACAACTTGTTAGGTGCAGAATGATTTAACTTGAGAGACTTTGTGATGGTTGGTGGGGTAACTACAGATTTAACATCAATTGGTACTTTTAGGAGAAAATTAGATAAATACGAAGGGAAGTAAAATAATGGAGAGAAAAGCAGAGGCACTTTCCTTGGACATGTTCTGGTACACATGGCCTCTCCTAAATTGGTCTTTACTGTGCTTTATACAAATTTTATGGCATTTATAATCAAATTTCATATACGTGATTTTAGGATCATCCAACTAGACTTTGACATTGAATTGTCTCGGGTCTTGCTCTTCTGATTAGGTATTACCCTTCATTTTACTGATTGTGCGAATTGAAGAGCCTGAAATGTATGGAAGTTCTTCGTTGATTTTTGCTTTGTATCCTTCCTTATTTCATTTGTTTAATTGCAGACATTCCTTTAAATAAGTAGTTTTACACTTTCGGCTATGTTCGTGTAATGTCTGGAGCAGCAGCATTTGTATTCTCGACTTTCTGCATTCTGGTACACTTTATCATTTTTGAATATGATAATTCTACATTACAACCTCGCTGCTGAAAAAGAAAATAAAAAAAACGTTGTTTGAGGTGGTTTCAGACTCTTTATGCTAGTGTCAGTTAAAGATTCAGCCTCTTTCTTTGGCAGGTTCATATTTGGAATTTGACTTACCTGTTTCTAACATTGGAATGGATTGGTATGAATGCTTTGCTTGTTTACGCAATGGCAGCTGAAGGTATCTTTGCAGGATTCATCAATGGGTGGCATTATGATAATCCCCATAATACACTGGCAATTTTCAAGTTATAAAGCAATTTCATCCTAGTATATCTCTCTTTTAAGGGATTTACTTTCATAAAACATCTTTTGTTGCCTAGTTTATGCAATTGCATTACCAGCCCTACCCGAAAATTGAGACGAATTCTGGTATTCTGATGCATACTGAAGTAGACATTTACTCTGTATTGATCACTCAGCCTCTTTCAAACAATCTTTGCAGATATACTGGATTCTGAAGCACATTTTCATCAATATTTGGCACTCAAAAAAAGTGGGCATCTGTTATCTTCACTGAAAATATTGTTTTGGGGGCATTGTTGCTGGTTTCTTGCATCGGTTCAGGATTTATTGGAAGCTGTTGTTACAGATTTAAGTTCAGCAACACAGAACCCCACTCTTGAAGCTACCAAATCTGTCTTCCCCCTTTGTGCATTGAAGTTATTTGATGTTTTACTAGTAGAAGTCATAGTGTAGACAGTTCTTTTAAGATGACACATTTCATCTCATTCATTTCAATCTCTTGCACACATATTTGGCTACTTTTCTACTGATATTAGGCGAAAGCTTGTCTCAACATAGGTTATAAGCTTGTTAATGTGCAGAATATACGCGTAGATTTGACGTATGGTTTGATATTCGTTTTTGGAGTTACTCAACCAGTCTTTCAATAAGTTTAATGCTAGAGTCATTGGGTATCCACTAGGGGTGAGCAAGTTCATCCGTTAAGAATATGTTTTTGTACATCACACAAGATAATTCAACCCTAATGCATAGAGGAACTAGAGATATATGGTGACAAGATTGATGGTGCAACTCATGTTTCATATGGCCGTAGTTATATACTTCAGTGTGATATTGTAAACATTGATAACGTCAAGATTGAGGGTGCAACTCAACTTTCATATGGATTGAGCTCTCCAATCCATAGTTTTGTACTCCTGTGTAACGATTTTGTAAACCTTGACAACATTATATTAAAATTCATGGTATATCTCCAGTAATTTAAGAGGACTTGACAAGTGACATATGATAGTATAATAACCCGTTACTGACAAAGTCCTCTAAAAAATTCTGCATGCATATTTCCTATATGAAACTCATCTACGACTTATACCTTATTCAGTGGTTCTATACTGTTGTCCCCCGAGGAGAACATGTTAGATTGTGCTGGATTTGGGCTAGGCAAGTCAAACATGAGAATTGATAGTCCACTTCAAATTTATACCAGTCGACCATCTCTCAATGAGGGCATGTAGGATGGCATTTAAAATATTATTTGTCCCGAAACAAGAGTCCCAATAACGTAATCAGATTGACAAATTGTTTAAATTAACTAAAAATACCATATATTCATCATGTCCAAGATGTACTTTGTATTTTATCTCTATTTTTAGAATTTATCCCGTTTGGCCCTCATTTTTTTGAAATGAAAGTGGATTGGATAATATTTTTATTAAAAATGAGTGATTGAAAAAGAATGAAATTTTTTCAATTTATGTGTAATATCATTTTATGGAAGATTGTATGGCTGGAAATAGTAGAGAGAAAAATGGAACGAAATTTAATGGGGTCCAGACTTGAGCTATTCAAAAAGTCAATAGCTAATATTAAAAAAAGAAAAAAGAAAATGAGCAATAAATAAAATTATTTTAATCATTTTCCATCCTACTGTCCAGGATAGAAAAGGATCGATTGGGTCATTTCCCGTTGTCATCCATAAAATCATAAAATTATTCACACAAAAAAAAAAAAAAAGAAGGAATATTCCAATTATTTGTAGTTTTTTGTTTTGTTTTTTGTTTTTTGTTTTTTGTTTTTTGTTTTTGTTTTTTTTAAGTACACCCCCGAGTGAATAGCTTTCTTCATGAACACGACGCTACAACCAGGCTCTTGAATTAGGTTATAACATTCATTCTCCCCAAATCCTTCCAATCTCTCTCTCTCTCTCTACACGCACGATCAGTCATAGTTGATCAAAAATGGCGACGCCGATGGTAGAAGATACCAACTTCGAAGATGACCAGCTCTCGTCTATGTCCACTGACGACATTGTTCGAGCATCTCGCCTTCTTGACAACGAAATCCGAATCCTCAAGGTTCTCTCTCTCTCTCTGCCTGCGCGAGAAATTAGAGTATGATTTTTTCTTGTTACATGATATACTTTATTATTTCCTTAGGAAGAGTTGCAGAGAACGAATCTGGATTTAGATTCGTTGAAGGAGAAGATAAAGGAAAATCAAGAGAAAATCAAACTCAACAAGCAGCTCCCTTACTTAGTTGGCAACATTGTTGAGGTACTTATGTTCAATATGGTTTTAATTTTGTCAAATCTTTTTTTTTTTTTTTTAAATTCAAGTGTTCAATTACGGATGTTGCGTTGTTTCTTGTTCCGGTGTGTGGAATTAATGGGAATGTCTAATTAACAGAGATGAGTGGCATTTGGAATACTGGATGTGGATTTGTGTTTTGATAATGTCTCTTTATGATGACTGGAGAAAGAAAGGGAATTATAACTACATAGTAAAGAGGCTTGGAAATCAGTTTCACGGAGAGAAAATCCTAATAATTGCATACACTGGGGGATTAGGATCATCATTATGATTTTGCCAGGAGACTTACTTTGAAATTGAGGTAATGCTATGGCACTGAACGAATTATTACAATAGGGAACGCCTTCTTATCTATTATATTATCTTTTAGTTTAATTGAAAGGAAGTTTAGAATTTGACCTTATGAAAGCATAAAACTTACCTCCACTTGACAAACTTACAAAAAGAAAAGAAATAAACCAAAGTTCAACTTTACTCACAAAGGATTTGCAAATTGATATATATTTGTGCTATTGTTTATAACTTAATTCTCTTCCAGTTTGTGCACAAGTCTAGTGCAAGGGTATGTCCCATGATTAATGTTTTACATTACGCTTCCATGACTAGAATTGGAAGAACAAAAAAGTTGTTTTTGGTTTGTTTTCCAGGGCGTTTTTGAAGCGTGATAGAACAAAAAAATTTTAAAATTCATTAGTTAATATATTTCCTAAGAAATACTAAAATCTTATAGGGGTGGCTATGGAATTTGATGTTCTGCAGGGGAGGATTAAAATTTTGGGGTTCTAATATGTGTCTGATGATTTTCCTGTTACATATAGTTCAGGGAGTAGGTAACTGATGTAATGTGGGGATAGTATCCCATGTTTTTGTATCTAGTATCTAGACGCTGTCTTCTCCTCATAATTTGTATTTCATGTGACGTGTTCTTAGGATATTTCACCTGTAAATTAAAATAATCTTTTAGTAAAATTGATGATGGTGAAAAATGGCATTGACCTTTAAGGATTATAGGAGGTGATTTGAAGACTTTTCCAAGGTTCAACTTAAGCAGCTTGCTTGATGTCTTGGATAATTACTATTTTGTTTCTAATCATGAGCCTGTGTTTGAATCCAGGTTATTCAGTTGTCTGATCAATTTGTCTTTTTAATACTTTAGTCAAGTTGATTGCAGTTTAGGAATTGCATAATCACGGATTATTTTTGTAAATTAAGTTAGAATTTTTTTGATAACCTTATATGTTCATGAACTGATCACATTAGGAGTTGCAAGTTGAGTAATAGTGGGATACAAGGATTAGTCTTATTCTTTGACTCTGTGTCACAACCTATGCCCGGATTTATATTGTTTTTCCCAGTTTGCATGCTTTATATTTAAATGAAATTTAGGCCGCATTAACTTATAGGATCCCTTGCCATTTTACGGAAGTTAGCTCTGGCTTTCTGTCGAGTTTGAGCAGAATGCCTGTAGAAGTATCTGTCCAATTGATGACGTTATGTGATTCCTGAAAATTGAGTTGATTGATTAGTGTCACTATCTATAATGATTAGTAGAGATTGGAGATTTAGTCCCTGTTTGAGCCTTATTCTTGAAAACACATTTTTCCCAAACTCATTTTCTACCATACATTTTCCCAATAAAATAATTTTATAAGTAAACCCAAAATTTTTTCCTACTTTTTAACCACTCATTCTCTAAAAAATAACTATTACAAATCTATTTTTATAAAAAATGGGGCTCAAACAAATTCTTAATTTTATGAATAGTCATTTTGTTTTCTATATTTATCAGATTTTGGAAATGAACCCAGAGGATGAGGCTGAAGAAGACGGTGCAAATATTGATCTTGACTCGCAAAGGAAGGGTAAATGTGTAGTTCTAAAAACATCCACACGCCAGGTAAGATATCATGGGTACATACATCTCTCTCTTTGTGGTGAGAGACTGTATGCATCCGCATCTGTGCTTGTGCATGTGTTTTTGCAATTCATTTGTTTTGACCTAACATTCATTTCCTTTTTGTTTTATTTCTCGTTTGCTTGAAGAAATGGTTGCATGTTTGTTGATGTTTATTGATGTTCTCAAATCGATGGGCTTGGCATATGAGTGTTAACAACATTGATTTCTGCAGAATAATTGACTGTCAGGAGTTTTCGTTGGATATACCAAAATGAATATATCATTTCCATAATTGAAATCTGAAAGTGATCATGTTCTCTTCATTATGTTAAGCTTCTGCCCATGAAAGGAATCTGGTTAACATAGAATATATAATAATTCTCTGTCAAAAGATCAAGTCATGTGGTCGATCAAATGGAAATCTGAAATACAGAACCTGATAATGTCATGCATGAGGTTAACATCATGAAGTGAACGTGTTAAACTACCGAAGTTGATAATTGTCTAAGGAATTGATGTACTATGATATTGATAATGGAAATCTGAAAGTGATCATGTCAAACTAATGATGTTTTTAAATGTCTTAAGAGAATAAATATGTTATCTTTGTCGAATGCAGACGATTTTCCTGCCTGTAGTAGGTCTTGTTGATCCTGATGAGTTGAAGCCTGGTGATCTGGTTGGAGTAAACAAAGACAGTTACTTGATATTGGATACTTTGCCGTCTGAGTATGATTCTCGTGTGAAGGCTATGGAGGTTGATGAAAAGCCAACAGAAGACTATAATGATATTGGAGGCCTGGAGAAACAGGAAAGTTTATTTCTTTAGGATTTTTTGATATGAGCAAATGCTTTTCAGCCTCATTTGATACATTAAATTTTTTGCTGAAACCTTATATCGATCACTACAGATTCAAGAGCTAGTTGAGGCAATTGTGTTGCCTATGACACATAAAGAGAGATTTCAGAAATTAGGTGTTCGTCCACCCAAGGGTGTTCTTTTATATGGGCCTCCTGGAACAGGGAAAACCCTAATGGCTCGTGCTTGTGCTGCTCAAACCAATGCTACTTTTCTTAAGCTAGCAGGTCCCCAACTTGTACAGGTATAATATATCTGAGATTATTCGTCGCTCTCTCTGATTCCTGTTCTCTTTAGCTAGTTATTCAGTGATCTTTGGAGTGATATAAATTGTTATGGTCTTAGATGTTTATTGGCGATGGTGCAAAACTGGTTCGTGATGCTTTTCTACTTGCTAAAGAAAAATCTCCTTGCATCATTTTTATTGATGAGATTGATGCTATTGGTACAAAGCGTTTTGACAGGTGAGTTAGTTCTCTTTAGATTTGATCTGTGTAAATTCTTCCTGGTCTTGATGTTTATATGATTTTGGGAGCGGGAGTTATTGGCACTGTGGCTCTGCTAATTGCTGACAATATTTTATACTTCACAGTGAAGTTAGTGGGGACCGAGAGGTGCAACGGACCATGTTAGAGTTGCTCAATCAGCTTGATGGTTTCAGCAGTGATGATCGTATCAAGGTTATTTCTCTACTCTTTATCATGTATTTTTCCTCACGTTTGTTCGTGTTTTTTGATGTGAAGATTCCTTGGAAGTATATACTTGTGTACTTTTGACCGTTGATGGGTTGTTTTCTGCAGTTACTTTTCTTTGACGTCCAAAATACATTGTTGTGTTTTTTTGTCAATTCCAATTATTTATACTTTGAGATATTCTGAAACTCTTTTGGTGTCATCTCTAATGTCAAGGTGATAGCAGCTACAAATCGAGCTGATATCTTGGATCCTGCCTTAATGAGGTCTGGTCGATTGGATCGTAAAATTGAGTTTCCGCATCCTACTGAAGAAGCCAGAGCTAGAATCTTGCAGGTATGCCTGCCACAAGGATTCCTATCTTTTGAATATAAGTTCATCTATAGTGGAACTCTAAATGTTTCCCATATTTGTCATAAGAAACCCCTTTTACTACTGTTGTTTTTGAGTGTCGTATTCTTTGCTGCATCATATTATAGATCCACTCCAGAAAGATGAACGTTCATCCAGATGTCAACTTTGAGGAACTTGCTCGTTCAACAGATGACTTCAATGGGGCGCAGCTGAAGGCAGTCTGTGTCGAAGCAGGAATGCTAGCACTACGCCGTGATGCCACTGAGGTCTCTCTCTCTCTCTCTCTCTGATACACCTTGGGCATCTGCCTGCCCTGAGAAATCATGCACCCACTGTGTCCAGGGACTAAACTGCCTCAGCATACAGGGCTGTTTGGCCCCTTAAGTTCTGAAATTTGATTTACTCTGACTGGTAACTTTTATATTTATTTTACCGGGTCTGCCAGAAATACCGTCTGTGACTCCCACCCAAAAGAAAGAATAAAAGAAATTAACATATTTTTGACATAAGATGCATCTTTTTGAGGATTTGTTAGTATTTTCCTGGGCTAGCCTTTGTATGATTTTGTGCGTTGATGAACTTCCATGAAGACTACTACTTTAAGAAAGCTGATTATACTCCTTGTTTTTGCCTTAAAGAGTCCAGATCTTGAGAAGAATTTATCCATTTGATTTAACATCGATTCTAGTCATCTTTAACGAAGTTGTCTCAATATGGAAATTGTTTAGATGTCGTCATTACCTTGTATAGCCTTGTATAGCGAAAAATGGATTTGAACCTGTGTGTGAGATGAGTAAGAACAAATATTTACATCTGTTCCGTCCCTCCATTTTTCTTTTTTCAAGTTAACTAAACTAACCTGCATACATTGACTTGGTTTTTCCAGGTGAACCATGAAGATTTTAATGAAGGTATTATCCAAGTTCAAGCTAAAAAGAAAGCGAGCTTGAACTACTACGCATAGTTTCACCTGGCTTCGACGTACAATATCTGCATAAGATAACCTTTTTGCTTTGAAGTTCAAATGTGCTACTCAAGCCTAGTAAATCAAGAAGCTTTTGACTCTGGCATGGAGATCATTTTACAACGAAGTTGCAAAAGTTTCAGAAGACTGGCTACCACCTTTTCATATGCATTTCCTTTTAGGTCTGTACTCATGGTTTGTATGTGAACTTTGAGGCTAGATTTATTTTAAGCTTATTATTCCAATGTTGGAGGTTCCATGTTTTAAACCCTGCTATGCCACAGCTATTCGAGGAACCTTCGCCTAGATGAAAATATAGCCAATTGAATAGCATAACGCTCCCATACACAACACCCTACTTGCCCGCATCTTTAGTTTCACATTAAAGCTCAATTTCACATTTTATTATTTAGCCCCGTTTGGAGATTTTAATTTAACAATCAATCGTAACCACATTTTATGAGTTCCACGACTTTTCAAACACACATTTTATTAATTTATATCGAAGCTTACTAAAAATCTGATTTTAATCTTCACTGAAAAGAGGCTTAGTTTTAAGGAACGACTGATTAATCATATTGAATTGATCAAAGGTATTTAAATTGTCGAGCCAAACATTGCCCGTGAATGCTACATCTAGCACATCGAGATTCTCTGATCTAACATGGCCTGTGCCAGGGTGAATTGAAATGGGGAAAAAAAGAAAAAATGAAGATAACCCAAAATTCTACATATAAGGTATACTATTTAAAAATAACGAGGGTTAATTTTAATTTCATAAATCAAGTAATAATGAAGATTTATTAAAATAATTAATTAATATATGATTAATTTATTTTTCTCTCTCTATTTTCTCTATCAAAAATAAACTTCTTTCTCTTACTATTTCTCTCAGTACTCTCTCCATAAAAGGCAACATCATTTTTCCTATGTCTAAACCATTTCTCTCTCTCTCTCTCTCTCTAACAATTTCTTAACCATCTCTCTAGAACAAGAAGAACTGTTTTAAACTCAATCCCCAAACAATGGATCTAACCCGAAAGTCTTGATGACGACAATAAAAAGTCATTTTTTCTTAACAATGTCATAGATTTGACATAGAGTTGGTGAGGAGGTTGTGGATTTGAGATGATGGACGACTTGGGTGGTATCGATGACCGTGGTGTTTTAATTGTAACAGATCAATTCGATAGTGTGGAGGTAAAGCTGGAGGTGGCTATGGTGTTTGTTGATTGCAGGAGTTAGGTGCATGCACAAGTTGTGATGGTGATGGGTTGGAGGTGGAGATGATAGCGGATTCAAGGTTAAAGTGGCGGTGTGATTGTATATGATCAAGTCTATGTTAATAATGACACACGTAATTAGACATCTGTTGACAATGAATGTTTATGATAAAACATGTTCACATTCAAAGTTTGTGACCATTTATATGTTAATTGCAACCCTCGATGACTAAGTCTGTATCAATTGTAATCGATTGTGATCAAGTCTATCTTCGTTGTAACCGTCAGTGATTTGATATGTCTTAACTATGATTGTATGATCAAATTAACAGTGACTTGATAACATACAATCACTGTTTAGATTGACCTGATCACAAACAATCACACTAAAGATAAATTTGATCACAGTCAGTCATAGATAACCCAAATTTGTTGACAAACAATAATAGCTTACACAAACATTGTCACGAACATTAACAACTTACTTATATGTGGTCACAAACAGTTATTGTTAAACAAAACCTTGTCACATATAGCACAAAACACATAGTCAACAGGTCACAATCATGTTGAAATTTTATGAAATACAAAAATCTGTTCAAAAAATTATGAATTATGAAATACGTACGGTCAATAGCCTCAGGATCTATCTGGACGCATCCATTAAGCATCTCAATGTCATAACAGTCAGAAACAACCTTAATTCAATCGCCATTATTATTTGAATTACTGCTATTTCCACAAAACCCATTCGTAAAGTCCAAGCTACTCGACTTGTACAATGAAATCACAAAAAACATTACGACTTACTCAGTCGAAATCTGCTCTTGAGTAAACACACTCATCAAATTAAGGCAAATTATAATGATACTTTTGGAACGGTTTTGGATGTAATGGAGATGTGAATGTATCGACTTTCCATATCAGTAGAGTAAGAGCGAAAGAAAGTTGGTGGGAGAAATATTAGAGAAGAATATATTATTCAAAAATGAATATATACTATATATTAAGATGTGGTAATGATGATTATATTATCTTAATGGGGGACGCTACTGTGACAAAGGTCGTGACAACCCTTGTGACAAGCGCCAATTTGGGTCCCCCTATTGGAGGGCGGCCCCATCGATGCCTGCCCTGTCACGGCTCTTATTAGAGTAGAGTTATTTTATCCTAATTTAATGTGTATTTTTCCTATATATATATTATTATATGACTTAATAATTCGTGAAACTTTTTTATAAGTTTGATAAATGTGATATTGTATTCTTAATGTATCGTCGTTATGAATTTGTCCCAAAAGAAAACTTCAAAAGGTTAAATCTTTTCGGCCTGCCATATCCATAATAGGCCAAAACTTGACCGGGCCCAATACGATATGATTGACAGGCTACGGCTTCTGGGTTGGGCCTTGCAGGGCCTGAACTGCAAAATCGACTTTGAACATGTATCTAATTTCAGTATCAGTCTACATGATCACATACATGATATTAAGGCCCTGTTTGTTTTTCACCTTTTTAAGAATGAAAATGAAAAATATAGTCATTATGAGCCCCATACAAGAGATATAAATTCAAATTTGGTGACTTGACGTGATGGATAACGATCATATTTTTCATTTTGATGGGGGGAAAGAATGCAAAACAAACAGGGGCTTAATAATAAATTTATTTAAATGTAAAGAAACAAGACAAATTAAATTAGACATCATGAATTGTCACGGAAATGGATTCCTAAATTTAGATAGCATTATTCTTATCTAATTCTTCAAGAGTAAGTAAAAAATTCCTAATGAGCATGTGAAACTTATAAATGGTATGTTTGGGCTCCTTTAATTTGAAAAATATATTATGAAATAGTAAATTGATGGAGAATATGTGGTTAAAAAAGAATGAATTTTTTTTATTTACATGTAATATTATTTTAATAGAGAATATGTAGTGAAAATAATTATTGTAGAAAAAATAATGTGATAGAATGTGAAATAATGAGTGACAAACGGGGGCAAAGTCTTGATTAAAGATATTATATACTAATGAATGGCAGAGGAAAATTAAAAATCACAAGACATTATGTTGCAAAATCTCAATAGAAGCATTTGTAATAAATAATCTTCACGTCTATATTTTTAAGCTTGTACAACTCAACTCGTATCCCCATTTGGATACAATTGTCGTATATAATGCTTAACCTAAGTTATATACTACCAAAAATCGCTACGAATTACCTATAAAACATCAAAACTGAATACTGACACTATACCAACAACTCAAGCTATAACTCGATGAGAGTGAAAAAATTTCGATTTCTTTTTAACATTTCACCTCCTTCAACCCATAAGCGAAGTATAGAAAAGTGGGATCAGTGGCACCATCCTTGTAATATGCAAACACGATTGTTCCATCGTCGTGCATGCTCTCCCCAACAAAGCTGTCAAAAGTATAAGAATATTATCGACTATCGATTTCTATATGAAAATTGATACAATTTATGAAAGTGTAGATAGACTTACAATTGTAGGTCTTTGAGCTTGGGAAGAAGAAACTTAGTAGCTCCTTCAATGTGCTTCTTGAATAATTCTTGCTTCTCTGAATCCAATTTAGGTGTCAAGTTCTTGATATATTTCTTCACATATGCAACAAATTGCTTCTTGTCATAAGCGGGTTGCTCCTGCAAACAATTACAGAGAATGAGTTGATGCTCTGAAAGAGAACAGTTAGAGATACAAATCCACATTCCTGATTAACCTGAAGCCTGAAGGTGTCGACAATGTCGACAACCTTGACAACTTGATCATCAACAACTTCGTCTGCATCCGCACCTTCAGCAGAAGGGTTGGCCCCAATATTCACATCGATTGCTCCTTGAACAACCCACTATTAATAAGAAATAAGTAATTTTGTCAAATTTCTCCTCTACAAATGAGAGTTACATAATGTAATGGACCTATGCCTAAGCCATTACATCGTATGTATTATCTCCTTGGGGAGAGTTTTTGCCTGTCTCACCCCTCACGACTTTTCGTCGCATTGAGCAGATTTGAATCCAAGACCTGAGTTCAATCTCGATACCAATTGGGCACTTGTCCAATTGTTATTAGGATTTCATTTAAGTTTGGATTCAAATCCTGGGGATGCGACTTTGTTACGCATAATATCAGAAGGAAGCATAGAAGGACATATACAGATCCTACGTACCTTCCCTTCTACTTCCCACAGCATGCCATTCTCGATTTCCTTATAGGGGAATGAGTCAGAAAGAAGCTCGTCGCCTGAAAATCAATCATAAATTCATTATTCAGACGACATTATTGAATTTTTTGCAGAAAAATTTAAATTCCAAACAATTACAGTTATATTGTGGAAGAAAGTAGATGAATACCAGAAAGAAGATCCTGATAAACCAACATGATTGCAGATAACTACCCTTTATTAAAGAAGTTCTTCTTTTTTGTTGTGACAATAAAATAACTGAACGCAGAAAGAGGATTTATGTATATATAGAAGAGAAGAGGAGGTAGAGAGGAGTTTCCGAGTTTGGAATGATTTAGGATGGTGAGAATTCAAAGGAAAACTAAAGGTAAGAAATTAAATTAGACACGTTTTGTGGCAGACGTGGCCCACGTGTGTCAGAGAATATCTTTTATTCGACGAATATGATCTTTTATTACGATAAAGTATTTGTATTTTCAATTTTTTATACTCTTCTTTTAATTTATTTTAAACATACAAGCGTTATAAAAATAGGAATAATGACCATGCCCTTTTTTATCATCATTATTTGAGAAAAAAAAAATTCTATATACTCATTTTTAATTACACATTCACACAATAAAATATTTTGCACATAAATACAAAATTTTTCCTACTTTCAACCACACGTTCTTCTAAAGTATTTGTATTTTTTATTTTTTATACTCTTTTTTTAATTTATTTTTAGAGTAATGCTATTTATAGTTGCTTATTGTCGTAGTCGACTTATATGGAGATTAGTGATTTGATATATTAATGTGGTAATTTTTTATTACCCCATGCAACAAATCACTAACCGACATATATATGTCACGTAGGACAATTGCGATAGTAAACAGTTGCAAATAGTATTATTCTTATTTTAAACACACATGTGTTATCAAAATAGGAATAATGACTATGCCCACTTTTTTACCATCATTATTTGAAAACTCTTTTTTCTACATACTCATTTTTAATTACATATTCACACAATAAAATATTATATATATTAATTCATTTTATTTTATTTTTTTTACTTTTTAACCACACATTCTCCTAAAAGTCACTATTCAAAATATTGTTTTGAAGAAAAAATGACAATCAAACATGAACTATATCTCAATGAAATGAGTTATATAAGGGCCTATTTGAAAGCTTGAGTCTTCCATGAAAAATGGAATTTTTTCCACCAAAATTGAGTGTCTGATAGCAAACTTTTCCATCTTTTCTCCCACACATGTGCATTTTCTAAGAATTGGTGGAAATCAATTCTCACCAAAACCGTGAGAATTGGTTTTTCAGCTCTATTATTATTATTTTTTATTTTCAGCAATAGGAACAAATTTTATCTACAGTTGTAAAAAATTATATCTCTTTAATCGACAATTTTCATGAAAAATAAAGTCAAACGAACACGAAAATCAAAAATTTGAACGCCGTGTGGAAAATTATACTAATCAAACACATTTAATTGAAAATTCCTAAAATGGTGAGAATTCAAAGGAAAACTAAAGGTAAGAAATTAAATTAGACACGTTTTGTGGCAGACGTGGCCCACGTGTGTCAGAGAATATCTTTTATTCGACGAATATGATCTTTTATTACGATAAAGTATTTGTATTTTCAATTTTTTATACTCTTCTTTTAATTTAGTTTAAACATACAAGTGTTATAAAAATAGGAATAATGACCATGCCCTTTTTTATCATCATTATTTGAGGAAAAAAAATTCTATATACTCATTTTTAACTACACATTCACACAATAAAATATTTTGCACATAAATACAAAATTTTTCCTACTTTTAACCACACGTTCTTCTAAAGTATTTGTATTTTAAATTTTTTATACTCTTTTTTTTAATTTATCTTTAGAGTAATGCTATTTATAGTTGCTCATTGTCGTAGTCGACTTATGTGAAGATTAGTGATTTGATATATTAACGTGGTAATTTTTTATTACCCCATGCAACAAATCACTAACCGACATATATATGTCACTTAGGACAATTGCGATAGTAAACAGTTGCAAATAGTATTATTCTTATTTTAAACACACAAGTGTTATCAAAATAGGAATAATGACTATGCCCACTTTTTTACCATCATTATTTGAAAACTCTTTTTTCTACATACTCATTTTTAATTACATATTCACACAATAAAATATTATATATATTAATTCATTTTATTTTATTTTTTTTACTTTTTAACCACACATTCTCCTAAAAGTCACTATTCAAAATATTGTTTTGAAGAAAAAATGACAATCAAACATGAACTATATCTCAATGAAATGAGTTATATAAGGGCCTATTTGAAAGCTTGAGTCTTCCATGAAAAATGGAATTTTTTCCACCAAAATTGAGTGTCTGATAGCAAACTTTTCCATCTTTTCTCCCACACATGTGCATTTTCCAAGAATTGGTGGAAATCAATTCTCACCAAAACCGTGAGAATTGGTTTTTCAGCTCTATTATTATTATTTTTTATTTTCAGAAATAGGAACAAATTTTATCTACAGTTGTAAAAAATTATATCTCTTTAATCGACAATTTTCATGAAAAATAAAGTCAGACGAACACGAAAATCAAAAATTTGAACGCCGTGTGGAAAATTATACTAATCAAACACATTTAATTGACAATTTCTAAGAGAACAAGTTCTAGGCAATTCAAACGGATCCTAAGTGTTTTAATGATCTAAAATGATTCGACTCGATTTTGACGATTAAGGTTCAATCAAAGTGGAATTGTGCCATACGTATCTGAAGAAGTCTACTGCTCTTGTTTTATTTTGGATTTTTACCTCAGGCACAACGAAAAATCCAAATTTCTAGTCGTTTGAATGCCATTTGATATTTTTTTTTAAATGATTTTTTTCTTATTAAACTATTCTTAATTATATTTCCCCTCACTCAATTTATCTATTTTACAGTCTCTAAATTTTGACACCTTTTCAATCTTAAAGGTTTATTTTTATTTTCATTTTATAATCAATTAATTTTATTGAAGGTGTCGATTAGGTATTATTTTTCATAATTATGTTTATTAAATTTATTTTACAATATAGTAGTTTACTACATTCTTCATTCACTCTCCATAGTTTACATTTTCGTTAGAGACGTTATTTGAGGAGTTTAATTGAAATAATAGCTACTCTTACAAATATATTTAATATTAATTTTCGATCAAACGATTTAATAAAACTATTACAAATATGTAAAGAAATCGAAGATTTTTTAAGATATTTCTTTATTGTTGATCGCTTAAATATAATCAAATACAGATTCATATATAAATATGCTTATTTTTTTTACTTTTTAACCACACATTCTCCTAAAAGTCACTATTCAAAATATTGTTTTGAAGAAAAAATGACAATCAAACATGAACTATATCTCAATGAAATGAGTTATATAAGGGCCTATTTGAAAGCTTGAGTCTTCCATGAAAAATGGAATTTTTTCCACCAAAATTGAGTGTCTGATAGCAAACTTTTCCATCTTTTCTCCCACACATGTGCATTTTCCAAGAATTGGTGGAAATCAATTCTCACCAAAACCGTGAGAATTGGTTTTTCAGCTCTATTATTATTATTTTTTATTTTCAGAAATAGGAACAAATTTTATCTACAGTTGTAAAAAATTATATCTCTTTAATCGACAATTTTCATGAAAAATAAAGTCAGACGAACACGAAAATCAAAAATTTGAACGCCGTGTGGAAAATTATACTAATCAAACACATTTAATTGACAATTTCTAAGAGAACAAGTTCTAGGCAATTCAAACGGATCCTAAGTGTTTTAATGATCTAAAATGATTCGACTCGATTTTGACGATTAAGGTTCAATCAAAGTGGAATTGTGCCATACGTATCTGAAGAAGTCTACTGCTCTTGTTTTATTTTGGATTTTTACCTCAGGCACAACGAAAAATCCAAATTTCTAGTCGTTTGAATGCCATTTGATATTTTTTTTTAAATGATTTTTTTCTTATTAAACTATTCTTAATTATATTTCCCCTCACTCAATTTATCTATTTTACAGTCTCTAAATTTTGACACCTTTTCAATCTTAAAGGTTTATTTTTATTTTCATTTTATAATCAATTAATTTTATTGAAGGTGTCGATTAGGTATTATTTTTCATAATTATGTTTATTAAATTTATTTTACAATATAGTAGTTTACTACATTCTTCATTCACTCTCCATAGTTTACATTTTCGTTAGAGACGTTATTTGAGGAGTTTAATTGAAATAATAGCTACTCTTACAAATATATTTAATATTAATTTTCGATCAAACGATTTAATAAAACTATTACAAATATGTAAAGAAATCGAAGATTTTTTAAGATATTTCTTTATTGTTGGTCGCTTAAATGTAATCAAATACAGATTCATATATCAATATGTGATGTATGTTGATCCAAATCGATGAGTCAATAATCTCTCGTCTCTCGTTACCAAAGAATTAATATTTCAATTATGTAAAGCGAGAAAGTGTAATGTGAAACGAAAAAAATGAAAACAGTATGCTTAATTAGGAAGTTTTTGCTCCTAGAAATCAACTAAAAATAAATAAATAAATAAACCAAGTTAGTTGGCAGCCTGCAAATGGTTGTATTCTATAAAGAGGAAAGTGACGAGGATTTGGTGAAAAGGTTAAATAATGACATTTGAGAAGGTCACCAATTTCAGCTATATAACAAACATATTCAACCAAAAATACTTTGTTTTTCTCACTCCCATACATTTAGACCGTGTTTGGTAAAGATTTTTTTAGAATAACTTTTGTGAAAAGTATTTTTTCAAAGAACTTGTAATTAAAAAGTAGAAAAAAAAGTTATAAATTCATGTACAAATTCATTGTTTGTTGATGTTTTCAATCTCACTCCTCTAATTTTATTATGTTCTCCATACTATTATTTTCGTTGGAAGATATATGCTTGTTAAATTCATTTTGTATTGTGCACGATAGTATTTTATTACGTTCTTTATTTCCCCGCCATAATTTAATGTCACAATTGTCATTTTACGAGGATATCGATATTCTAAAAGATTATACTTTTAAAGATCATATTAATATTGATTTTTCAATCAAAAGATTTAACATCAACTTTCTTGCCTTTTCTTTTCTTTTTAGTAGGTTTTATTATGAATAGATTCGAATATGTATGTTATGTTCGACATAATAGAAGTTGGATAAGAGGAAAAAAGAAAGACATGTAAGATATTTATTTATGATTATATCTCGTATTATGTACACATATTTACCTTAACAAACATGTACGGTCTTCTCATTTTGCTATGAAAATGTGGGCATGATGTAATTACCCACCCAGCCCCTTTTAGTAACTGGGACGAGGACAGGTAATACAATGTTTGTCTCTCGATTATTATTTTATATTAACAAGTTAGATAATTGTTAAAATGTGCTTAATATCCTCGTATTTGGAGCCCAGTGATGTAGCCCAATAAATTGTATTTTTATGGTTGGCCCATATGGTGGAAAGTGACCCGATTTGGCCCCTTGTACTCTATCTCGCATTTACTCAATACACGACTTATGGAACGGCTGAGATGATAACACATGTTGCTGGCTGAACCGTTGGATGCGTCTTTTATATTCCAGACTCTCTCATTTTTCTGGCATTCGAGATTATTTTAGGGTTTTAGTTTCTATTCGTCTTTTGTTATTTCTCTCTCTGAAAACCCTTGATTTTTGTCTGTAATCTCGAGTCTTCTAGTATTCTTGGTGATGTCCAATGTAAATCATGTAATGGTTAGATTTTTATTGTTTTTTGGTGAACTGTAACTCTTGGTTACTTAATGTAATATATAAACGAGAGAAAAAATGAGAGTTGAGTCTGAGGACTTTAAGTCGAGTGATTCTTGAGTCGCCGATCCTTGTATTTTGACACACTTTATTGGATTCTAGTGGATTAGAGTGTTAACCACTTAGGTGGAAGCTCAACGTGGTGAGTAGCTCGTTTATGGGTGAACATCCGAGCCTACGGACTAAAAATTATTTGTGTTCTCTGTGTTTGATTTTTGGGATTGTATGATACCAACAAATAAATAAGTAAAATGGAATTTTTTTTTTTTTTAATCCCCATCTCAACTTGACTCTTGACAATCTTCAACTACACAGGGATGGAATGGGTTGCCTACCATCTTGCCTCGTTACCATTCCTACCAAAAAAAAATAATAATAATAAAATAAAATTAAAAAAAAAAATGTGTGTTGTGCGGAGGTGCAAATGTGCATCAAGGGACAACAAATATAATCGTGGGACACACTAATCTATACTATATCATGGACTTAATTTCAATAAAGGTTAATGAATTATGTGCAAAATTTTAAATTGTTCTTTAAGGCCCCGTTTGATTGCACGAAATTTTCCATGGAACTTGGAATTCGAATTCCAACTTCCACTTTTGGTCTGTTTGATTGACAAAATTTTCCAGGAAATTGATTTTCCATGAATTTCTAGGTACAACACCTTAAAGCGTGATTTTCCACCTTTTTTTCCTAGGGGATAGGTGGTTTTTGATTTTCCACCTTTTTTTTTATTTTTTTTTGGCTTTTTTTATTTTTTTTTTAATTGTTGGCAATGGGAACAAATTTTAGGAATAATTGTAAAAGAGGATATCCCTGAAATTGACAATTTCCACGTAAAACAAAGTCAAACGAACATAAAAAAGTACTTTTACTTCAACATTTTCCACGTGAAAAATTTATACAATCAAACACAATAATTTACAATTTCCATGAAAACAATTTCTAGGTAATTCAATTCCTTGGAATTCATTTTCTTTCCATGTAATTTTCCTACTTGTAATCAAACGCACCCTAAGTATTTTTTTATTTATTTATATAGTCATTAAAATTAAATCGATTTCATATGCAAAGACCTCTTCTACTGCAATAATGAAAAGTTGAGGATCGTGGTATCAAGATTTAAATTTTTGGAACATATTTGTATTTTATGCGAAGGTTAGGGACCTTTACTTTTACAAATCAAGTGTTCGATGAAACTTTTATTAGCTTTAGTGACTAAATATGTAAGAAAAATATTTTAATGGCCTTTATGAAATTCTGCATATACTTGTGGGACTATTGATAAAAGTAACTGCTAAACTTGTTTAAGTGCGGTGAAACAGATACAGCCGCCCACATGCTTTATTACCATTTTCAGACAGCGGTTAACCGTCACTAAATCTTGTCCTTAAATTAATTTAAAAATGCTGAAAACGAGATACGACGCCGTTAAACCAGCGGCGAGTAGAGAGAGAAAATTTAGGAATACAGAACCAAACAGTTTTTTAACGTATCACTTTGTCTCAACAGTTCTGAACTTCTATTTCATAAATTATTTGAAATTATCGAGAGATAATTTGAATTCAATCTTTGTTTATTAGAATTCTGTGTTAATTATTGTTTGAATGATCGAGATTCAAGTAATTAATTGGGGGGTTTTGGAAATTGGTGATTGAATTATGGGATTGGGTGATGTTGATCTTTTGGATGACGGAGGAGGAGATAGGGGGAAGGGGACGCCGGGTGCGGTGTCGTGCTCGATATGCTTAGAGGCAGTGATGGATAATGGGGAGAGATCTTGGGCCAAGCTTCAATGCGGTCATCAATTCCACCTTGGTGAGTCAAAGATTTTAATTTGATCGGAAATTATTGAGATCTGAGCATTTATATATGCCTTAGTGTAGCGGAAACTTTTTAATTTTGATATTACATTTCAGTGGAGTTTCTAATTCAGTCTGAAAGCCTAATTTAGCTGGAATTATGCGATTTTGTGCAGTGGATTTTAACTCGAAATTTTATTTTTGCTCATTTCTTTCCTTGAATTGTAACTTTTGGATTTGAGAGGTAAGTGGTGGTGCCAGTGTTGCTTGCTGATTGGAAAAATTGATTTGTGTTTGCCATAAAAATTATCAAGTTACAGGTTGTCAGCTTAAGAATCTGTGTTGTGATCAGATTGACTGGGAATTTGAGAGGGTTGTACTGTCTAGGATTTGTGTTTGATGTTTTAGGTGATTTACTCGATTTCAGATTTTTGGAAATAGTATGAAGCAGTTGTAATATTCTACAAATTATAATGAGCCATGGGAATTTTCGAAAATGACACACATGAACAATAAGTTATTGCACTTTTTCCCCCCAAATGTTGTAACGTTAAGCTTCGTTGCTGAACAATGTTTGTATGTGTATTGTCTTCTACTTTCCATTTTTGCTCTGTAACCAGGATGGGTACATGGTAGAACTTGAATTGTTATTTTCAATTTTCTGTCTACATCAACATACGATCACATTTCCAGTGCATTTTTTACCCTTGGGGTTTCTACAGATGTTATTTTGGGTGTTAAAACTTAAAGTAGTCAAACAAATCCTGCGCGATTTGAAATGCTTGCTTTTTATTATTCGCTTTGTATGATATTAGAAGAATTTCTTACCACTATTTGACTACTTTGCCATTGAACAAAAAAACATTTCTAAATTTTCGAAGAGAATCTTTGAATTCTTAACTCATGCTCAATTTTTTTAATTGTTGGTCACATAATTATTTTGTCTCTTTCCTTAATTAGTTCTTATCAAAATATTGAGACATCTGGCTTTTATTTTTCATTTAATATCTTTTCATGAGCTGTACAGATTGTATAGGTTCTGCATTCAATAGTAAGGGTGCAATGCAGTGTCCCAATTGTCGGAAAATTGAGAAAGGTCAATGGCTCTATGCAAGTTGTAGTCGCACACAGCCTGATTTAAGCACGGATGATTGGCAGCATGAGGAGGATCTATATGATATAAGTTTCTCTGAAATGGTAACAGCATCGATATATAAATTTTAGGATATTGTTTTGAGTTGTCATGCTTATATTTTGGCTTGTACTTCATTAGTTGCAATTATGTGAATGCACTCAACGTTTTTGTATCAAAGTAATTTTACAGGGTGATCATGGTCTGAGTCGATTGAGGTGAAAAATGAAAGAAAAAGGAAGAGTGGGAAGGAAGAAGATGACGAATAAAAAATTAGAGGAGATACTAGAGAGGATAGTTTATTCTCCTGAGCATAGTTTACTTTCCTCGTGAATTACTGGGTATGAATGGGTTGTAGACAGACCCACTGCTTTATCTTAAGCTTGCTGCTATGCTGTTGATTTCTAGATAATGCCATAATTGAGAGCCAACACAGCAATTCTTTTATCTCCAATTCACCTTTTTATGCTGCTGAACTTCCAAACGCATTTTAGCTGTTGTCTCGTTCTTATATCGCAATTTTTTTCCTATAACTTTACCCTCTGCAAGTTTCAGATTAAACCCTAGGTTTTCTTAAGTTTTCAGATTAACATAACTGTTTGTATTGCTGCACAGAACATTGAGAGAGCTAGCAAATCAAACATTTGAAAATGCTTCTCTAGTTGACAAAAATACAGGATCCAAGTAACATGTGGCTCAGTTTCTGTGGGTTGTGTATTGATCTTGATTTTATGTTTCACATTTAACTAAACATCTGTCATACTGGACATGAATGGTATAGGTCAAGATTCCCTCTAGTTATCTTTTTCACTCCCTTGATTTAAAATTTGGCTTTTGTCTACAAATAGTTGTGCTCAAGGAAGAGTGTAAATCTGGAACTACAGGAAGATATTATCTTTAGTTGATAGATAAGTTCACTTCTTCTGCAAATTGCATCACTGACAATAAGTGCAAATCCATCTGCATCCATCATATTAGTTGCTGTCACAGCTGACTTGAGTATTTTATCGAAAGTTATCCTTTAAATCCGTATTAACCTCTATTATCCTGTATTTTAACTAAACATCTGTCATACTGGATATGAATGGTATAGGTCAAGATTCCATCTGGTTATCTTTTTCACTCCCTTGATTTAAAATTTGGCATTCGTCTACAAATAGTTGTGCTCAAGGAACAATCTGGAACTACAGGAAGATATTTAGTTGATAGACAAAGTTCACTTCTTCTGCAAATTGCATCACTGACAATAAGTGCAAATCCACCTGCATCCATCATATTAGTTGCTGTCACAGCTGACTTGAGTATTTTATCGAAAGTTATCCTGTAAATCCGTAATAACCTCTATTGTCTATGAAATCTATTATACTAAGCCCCTATTTGAGCCCCTTTTTTTTGAATAGTATTTTGTTAGAGAATGTGTGGTTAAAAAATAAGGAAAAGTTTTGAGTTTACATGTAAAATTATTTTATGAGAGAATGTGTGGTTGAAATAAGTTTTTGAAAAAATGGAGGTCAAACATATGCTAAATGTTTTTATTGAACCATGTATTCATCTAGTCAGAATTGGAGATCTTCTGCAAAGGGTTTCATTGCTTATAATTGGTGGGTAACTTTTATTACCTGATAAAATAAACAGTGATATGCTTTTAGGAGCCTTTTATTGGGTTCCCTTATATAATTGGTGAAGTCCTTCTCTGAATTAGATTTATCTAGTTGTATTGTTTTTCACTAGAGTGTTGTCTTCTATCAACAATCATTTTTGGGGATATTTAAAGACGGTGGTGGGGCCTTTTTGCCCCTCTGTGTGTGTGTGTGAGAGAGAGAGAGAGATATGGTTCATATGTGTCACATGCATGTACGTTTCTAGAAGTACAACTATACTTTGCCTCATAAGAATGGGTGAATTATTGTTTTATGCTTACTACTAAATGATTTCTTGATGCAGTTAAATTAATTAATTGCTACCATTTCCACCAAGACAACACAAAATTACGTTGATGTACAATTTGTTAGAAGTGGAGACAAATTTTGATTTTACTTCTTAGAGATAAGGTTGAAAATGATAGAGGCGGAAGCAAAGTTGAATTTTACCTTTTTAAAGGATAAGTTGTAGTTATCAAATGATAAACCGCCTTACAAAATCTATAAATAGGCCTTAGGATGTGTTCATTATATATATATGTGTGTTCAATGAGAGTGCCAAAAACAGTTGAGCACTAAGTGAGGATTTGGGATAGATAGAGTTTGTTCTTTTTTGAGAGGGATGGAGAGTTTGATATCTCGTTTGTAACTCATTTTGTAATCCTCTGTTTTTTAGTTTCATAGTAGAGCCGCATTATTCCTTAGTGAAATCTATATTCAAGTTTTGCTATTTTCATTATCGTGGGCAACTCTTACCTAACAATTGGTATCAAAGCCAGGCTATAGCAAAATTAGTGGAGCCTGTGAACATATAAACAATAGTTGTATTCAACAATAGCTAAGTTGCTACAATATCAATGATGGCAGAAGACAGAAAAGTTTAGATCGAAAAATTTCAATTGATCGAAGTTCGGATTGTGGAAGATGCAAATAGAAGATTACCTCTACTAGAAGGACCTTTACCTTCTTCTTGAAGGAGTGTCAAAGAAGCCGGTAGATATGAAAAATGAAGAGTGGGAGTTACTCAACCGTAAAGCTTTAGGTAGGATAAGGCTAACTCTTGCTGTATCAGTTGCTTTCAATATTAGAAATGAAAAGACAACCAAAAATTTGATGGCAGCTTTATCACGAATGTGTGAAAAGCCCTTTGCAACAAATGAAGTCCATCAGAAGCTGTTCAACTTAAAGATGTCCGAGGGAGGAGTTGCAATAGAGCATATCAACGATTTTAATGCACTTATATGTCAATTGGAGTCGATTGATATCTCATTTGACGATAACTCAAAGTACTGGCACTGTTACCAAGTCTTCGAGAAAGCTGGAATCCTTTGGTTGTGGCAGTAAGCAATTCCACGGTGTCGGCAATGTTGAAACCAGATCATGTTCTAGATTGGGTTCTTAGCTAAGATACTCGTAGAAAAGATAGTGGAGAAACCGTGGTTTGGCGTTTAGAGGTAGAAAGCCAATCAGAACAGACAACCACGAGCGAAACACAAGTTGGTCGAGAAATGGTCGATCACTATCTCGACCAAAGTTCAAAGGCAAGTGTTGGAACTGTGGAAAATCTCATCACACAAAGCAAAATTCCAAAGCACCAAAGAAGCAAGAAAACAACTAAGGAGACAAAAACTTTGTTAATGTTTCGAATGCTGAAAATTCAGATGCATTGTTATTAGCTGTGGATGCTCATGGAGAAAAATGGGTAATTGATTCGGGTGTGTCGTTCCAAGCTACTTCGCGCAAGGAATTGCTCCATAACTATGTACCAAGCAACCTTGGTAAGGTATATTTTGGAAATGATGAGATTTGCAACATAGTTGGCAAAGGTGATGTTCAAATAAATCAACCTAATGGAATCGTCCTAAGAATGAAGGATGTCAGATGTGCCATGTTTGCAAAAGAATCTAATTTCAGTAGGTCAACTTACTGACTTCGGTATTACCACATTTGTTGGGAACACTTAGAAGATAACCAAAGGGGCTATGGTGGTAGCTCGTGGCAAAAAGGAAGGTACTCTCTATGTTACTTCCGGTACTCATAGTTCCATTGCTATCATATCATCAGAAGTCGAGGCAAGTACGTGGCATCGTAGACTTAGACATATGAGCAAGAAAGGAATGAAAGTCCTGATGTCAAAAAGAAAACTACCAGGTTTGGAGTCTCTAGACTTGGATTTCTGTGAAGATTGTATCTTCGGAAAGCAGAAAGGGGTTAGTTTCACAAAAGTGCAAAGAATACGCAAGTCGAAACGATTGGAGTTGGTGCATACAGATGTATGGGGACCATCTTAGGTAGCATCTTTTGGTGGCTCTCGCTACTTTGTTATTTTAATTGATGATGCTATTAGAAAGCTATGGGTTTACTTTATGAAGAACAAATCTGATTTATTTGATGTCGTCAAAAAATGGAAAGTCCTAGTTGAGAATGAGACAGGTTTAGAGTTGAAATGTCTTAAGTCAGACAATGGAGGTGAGTACATAGATAGTCGAATGAAGAAATATTGTGCAAAAAATGGAATTCGACAAGTGCTGACAATTCCAGGTAAACCGTGACAGAATGGCGTTGCAGAACGCATTAACAGAACAATCCTAGAACGTGCTAGAAGTATGAGGATTAATTTTGGTTTACCAAAGCAGTTTTGGGCAGATACAGTAAGCACAGCTACTTACCTGATCAATAGAGGTCCTTCAGTTCCCTTGAATTGCGGAATCCAGAGGAGGCATGGACGGGAAAAGAGGTGAACCTATCGCATTTAAGAATATTTGGTTGCATCTCATATGTTCAGATTTAGCCTAAGAATAGGAATAAGCTTGATTCTAGGCCTCGTAAATGCGTCTTTATTGGTTATGGCATCGATAATTGTGGTTATCAATGTTAGTATTATGAAAATCGAAAAATAATTAGAAGCATGGATGTGGTGTTCAATGAGTCTGTCATGTACAAGGATAGACTTGACGATAAGACCAAGGAACTTGAGACAGTGGAGCTTGAGGAAATTTGTAATAGAGATTAAAATCCCAAGATACGAATGTTCAGTTGACACAGCCTACAGAAACATCAACCCCAGTTCCTATGAAGAGGTCTACAAGAACTATTAGGCTAGTAGATCGCTATTCGCCTTCCTTGCATTATTTATTACTGACTGACAATGGTGAACCTAAGTGTTATAAAGAAGCATTACAGGTTGAAATGAGGGAAAAGTGAGAGCTGGCAATGAATGATGAGATGGAATCTCTCTTAATGAATCAGACGTGGGAACTGTTCTATTGCCCGAAGGAAAATATGCATTACACAATAAGTGGGTTTATCGCTTGAAAGAACCCGATGGCACCAAACAATACAAAGCCAGGTTGGTCGTAAAAGGTTTCCAACAAAAGGCAAGTATCGATTATACCGAGATTCTATCCTGTTGTTAAAATTTCTTCTATTAGAACTGTCCTTAGCATCGTGGCGGTTGAGGATTTGCATTTGAAGCAGTTAGATGTTAAAACTGCATTGTTTCATGGTGATTTGGGGGAGGATATTATTATGCATCAACCTCAGGGCTATGTGGTTACAGGAAAGGAGAACATGGTGTGTAAACTCAAGAAGAGTTTATACGGTCTAAAGCAGGCGCTCAGGTAGTGGTATAAGAAATTTGATAGCTTCATAACAAATGCAGGCTTCCATAGGTGCCATGGTGATCACTATTGTTATTACAAAAAGCTTGACACTTCATATTTGATACTTCTCTTGTACGTAGACGATATGCTTGTTGCAGGTTCAAGCATGGATGAAATTATTAAGCTGAATGAGCAGTTGTCTAAAGAATTCGCGATGAAGGATTTGGGTGCGACAAAAGAAATTCTTGGAATGCGAATTAGTAGAGACATGGAGAACAAGAGATTAAAGCTATCACAAGAAGAATATGTTGGTAAAGTCCTCAAGAGATTCAACATGGAAAGTGCTAAGCCTGTTAGCACCCCAATAGCAGGTCCCTTCAGATTAACAAAGGAACAACGAACAATAACGCACGAGAAGAAAGAGTACATGGCTAAGGTCCCTTATGCGTGTATTCTATGGTCTGTACAAGACTAGATATTGCTCATGCAGTGGGAGTTATTAGTAGATTCATGAATAATCCTGGCAAAGAGCATTGGGAAGCTGTCAAGTGGATACTGCGATATCTAAAAGGTGCTCGAGATATGGCTTTGTGTTATGGTGGCTCAAAGATAGGCTTGTATGGGTATGTTGATTCTGATTTTGCAGGAGAAATTGACATCAGAAAGAGCACAATTGGATATATGTCTACTCTAGGAAGTGCTGCAACTGGCTAGGTCTCTCAATTGCAAAAGATTATAACCATATCTACGACAGAAGCAGAGTATGTAGCAATGACAAAAGCTTGTAAGGAAATGGTATGGTTTCAAAATTTCTTGAGTGAATTGGGCAAGAATCTTGATGACTACAAATTGTATAGTGATAGTCAAAGTGCTATACATCTTGCAAAGAATTCTGCATTTCACTCGAGAATGAAACATATTGACATTAAATACCATTTTGTTCGCTCGCTCTTAGAAGATGGTAAAATCAGTTTGAAGAAGATCCACACCATAGAAAATCCTGCAGAGATGTTACCAAAGGTAGTAACTATTGAGAAACGGAATTCTTGTTCAACTTCAGTTGGTCTTAGTACTTCAAGATGAAGGCGAAGTTCCACTGAGGCCTGATTTTTGTCTCCAAGTGGGAGATTGTTAGAAGTGGAGACAAATTTTGATTTTACTTATTAGAGATAAGGTTGAAAATGATAGAGGTAGAAGCAAATTTGAATTTTACCTCTTTAAAGGATAAGTTGTAGTTATCAAATGATAAACCGCCTTACAAAATCTATAAATAGGCCTTAGGATGTGTTCATTGAATATGTATGTATGTTCAATGAGTGTGTGCCAAAAACAATTGAGCACTAAGGGAGGATTTGGGATAGATAAAATTTGTTCTTTTTTTGTGAGAGAGAGAGTTTGATATTTCATTTTTAACTCCTATTTGAAACTCATCTTGTAATCCTCTGTTTTTTTATTTCATAGTAGAGCCCCATTATTCCTTAGTGAAATCTATTTGTCATATCTTGTTTATACCTTTTTTTGATAAGCATATCTTGTTTATACTTGAATCTTAACTAATCTGAGAATTCTTTATTTTCTACTTTATTATGCATTATTGAATTCATTTTTCTTATCTTGTATTGGAACCTGTCTAAACTTGTTGATTAGACTTAACAATCGATCCGTTCTTTTTCTTTCTCTCTCTTTTTCCCTGAAAATTGTGAATGGTTTTTGCAGTCATTTGGAGTTCATTGGTGTCCATTTAGTGGGTTAACGAGGCTCACTTCATCTTTTGAGTAAGCATCATTTTGCTTAAGAGTATTTTTTCCTTTCATAATTAATTTCAACAGTTGTTGGCTTACTTTTCTCTTTAATTTTTGAATATAAAGGTTCCCTCTTGTAATGCTCATTTTTCATTTGCCATTGGTTTTTTATTATTTATTTATTTATTTATTTTGAGTGGGGAATGAAGGGGAGGAGAGGGAGGTACCAATCCTTGACCCTCAGTTGTCTGAAAAAGCATCCTTAAGCAACTGGGACAAGGTGAACTGGTTGCCATTGTTTATCTAGTAGACAATTTTAGCTTTGCTATTTTAGAAATTGCACATTGTATACGTGGTGCCTTGCCTACATACTACACTTTTCCTCTTTGCCTGATAACAAGTCTATATCTACATGCCTTGGTGCAAGTAGTTTGTTGCAGTTCAATGTGAGATAGTTATATATGCCCAGTACCACTCTGTATCTGCTCCTTTCCTATGCAAATAATCTGTTGCCTTCAAGATATAAAATTTGATATGCTTGCAATAGTTGTATAGTTTTGTAGAGTTCTTATTTTGTTTTATACTGGAAGAAAGCTTGAACTTGTCGAGAACGGTACATTCCGAAGTAGTGGATCATTTAAGAATTACATGGTTCTCAATATTGGAAATTTAAAATCTTCCAGATAGTGCCATGCTAAACATTGGAAAAAAAAACTTCTGCTCTGACATCTCCTCCTTCCTCCATCAAGGAGTATGAATTTGTGATGTATTCATGTTATGCATTATCAGCTTTTTATGATCATCACTTCACACAATCACTGCCAGCTACTTTGTCATCATTTATTTTTGTGGAGAGAATTTTCCCAGCAGTTCCACTGGTTTCGGTGCAGTTTTAGTGATTTAATCATAGCTACCATGGTTGGCTTGCATACCCCGTCTTTTCTTTTCAACTCTTTTTCTGTTATTTCTTCTAATCTGTATCTATTTTTCTGTTACGCTTATTATATTTCTATTTCTTTGTATTCTCAGTGAACGAGAATTCTCAGCAAATGCATGTAAGATTTCTGTTACCTCTATTCTAAATAGTAATATTTACATCAAGCATCAGTAGTAATGGGGGTTTTTGCTGTTTCATAGATCATGATCTTGGGCAACATACTATCTTTGCGGAACATACAACTGGATCATCCTCAAATCCTCCTTGTCCCCCGTTTATTGCCTACATAGGACCTATTCGCCCATCCTCTTTAACCTCTAGTAGAAATGTTTCGGATGGATCCAATATTAACAATCACTGGATTGGCCCATCAGTTCCAAGTGAGATCCCTAGTTCTTATTCTTTTCCTTCGTGGATGTACATTATCACTGTTTGGAATCCGATTCCTCTCCTTACGCTACTAGCAATCACATCGGTGGTGCAGATCAGTCCTCAATTCATTCTGTGACTCGGAGCACAGCCAGGACCAATTCTGATGTGCCAAGACCTGGAACTTTCACACACCCATTCCTTGTCAGTCAAAGGTTAGTCCATGATGTACCTTACAGTGCTTGAATTATAATAGCAGAAAAGAGGATACTGAGAAGTTTCATTTGATGCTTCGCGTCATCATGACCTAAATTTTCAGATTTAATTTCAATGAAAAGGATCGATTCTAAGTGAGGAAGGGGCTTTAGTATTAATGTTTTTCAGTCGCGCAAATTGTCATTTATCTGCATATTTCTTGAATTTATGTAATATTGACATGTATCATGGCAGTTCGTCTAGTAGAGCTCCCAGCTCAGTTACCTCATCAGACATTCCTCCTTACTCCAGTCGTGTTACTCGGGGGGTACGTGATCGTGTTCAGTCTCTTCAAAGATATCATCAGCGACCAAGTGGCAACCCAACGGCACACACACTTCCTACAGCTGTCGGGCAAAGATCCTATAGCAACAGGGGATTGGCTCAAGTTGCACCTCCAGCCTCAACATCAGATCGGTCCAGTGGCTTTTACTTCTTCTCATCAGGTTCATCTAGAAGAACCTTCCCCGAAGGACGACAACCTAATCCCAGTCGTCATAATCCTTGGGGAAGAGACCAGGTTGAAAGAGAATCAATATGGGGACCATTTTACCCGACAGCTAGTGGACCTGATACAGGAATCCGATCCAGCAGTTATCAACAGAGGCATGGATCCGAGAGGGTGCTATCTCAAAATCGTTGGTAGACTGTTATTTTCTGTTCCTGATGGAATCTGTGATTACAATGGTCTGAAACCCAGTTGATGTATGTGTTGAGGGACTATTTCAATGGTTGGGGTATGCCAACCATGCAAACCTTGAACTATCGCGCGAACTTGAAATTATCGCTGTTCAGCAGCTACGAGCTTTGTGATTTGACTTTAACTTTGGCTTTTGCTAATTTGCTGCAGATAATAATCTACCAGCATTTCTTGTGTTGTGTACACCACCACCTATGTTTTAGAAACTATCTGCTTCGGTCCGATGAAATTATTTGTTTAATTTGGAGTCAGCTTGTTTGTCAACTTTCCCCATGATATATGCTTTTCTGCCAAGGTGCTAATTTAACAGGAGTGACTCGTCTACAACACATAGTGGACATATCCGCTTAGAAGTAAATGCCCAAACGGATAGCGCTCAAGACTCGGGACCCATTTTATGTAAACTTTATTGGGCTTCTCCTGTCGGCTATAGAATTTTTTACAAGTGATTATGAACCAATTTTGAAAACTAATATTTAAAAGAAAATTCTATTTCTAAAGTGTTTCTAAATGAAGTTGCATTGGATCAATTTCATTTAAAAGATCTTCCAACTACAAGAATCACTTTCATAAAATTAATTAAACAAGTCCACAAGTAGTCGTTTGACTTTTCAAAAGTTTTGCCGGGTCTATATCTCTACGTATATTAATTAAAAGAAAATTAGAGTTGACAATCAAGCACGAGGCAGGAAATGAAAGGTTCGAAAACAATTTATTGCAAGATCTAAAGTACAAATCTCGGCTAATTTCATCATACAGGTTCAGGTTTTGGTATCACCCTTAGTGGATATATCAAATTCTTGCAGAAAAATGGTTGTCAGATCTCGCCTAATAAGTGAATTTTGAACACTTCCGTGGCATTTAGTGTGCGTCTTAGCTTGTTCCTACTTCGTAAATTAGGTCTAAACACGCTCCTTGACTTGTACCATTCTAGAATTTTCTACAGTTTCTTCACAACGATTTCAGCAAAAAGCAGGGCATTATTAAGAACAAGAGCAAAAATATTGTAATTTCTAGACTTACACGAAAATAAGAGTTACCTATTTTCCAAGAAATAAAATAAAAATATGACAATCAATTATTTTTTAATCATTTAACTAGAGAACCACAAACACACTCATCGAACAGGAAGAGTAATATTAAAAAATTCTTTAGCACACCTTCATACAGCCGTGTATTGTAAGTAATCCAAATGCAAGTAACATATAGCACGATATATCGCATGCACGAAGACACCAAAAGGTGCTCGTGCATGGCAACAAGCCATACCCTGAACAACCGAGGCTCAATAGGTAGCGAAATGGGACCCACAACATGATATCAAGAACATGAAAACAACATAAAATCTCACAGGATTTTAATATATTCAAATCTCAGATAGGTACCATTCTTTACTACTGTTCAAAGTCTGTCCAATTGTATGTAAGCGTCACACAGTTTCTATGGTTACGATAAACTGACTGAGTACCATAGAACAGTTTATTCTCATAGCCAATTAGGCACTAGCTACCTCAAGTCTGCAAATCTGCTTCAGTAGGATCTAACCTGCCAATAATGGAGACAAGTATTGAAAATAGCGGCATAAAATGCAAATACAAAATCAACTAGAGATGTCATCATATAATTCAGACATACAGAAGAAGCATGGGATAGGGATCTGCTTCTGCTATAGCTGGGACTCAGCTCTGGACTAACTCTCGCACGCTTGCGTCTAGGAGGCTGTTCAGTACCAAAAGTTGAAGATAAGAATATGTATATATAGTATACATAATATAGAGTAGCTGATATGTGTCTTTAAAAAATAAAAAATAAAATAAAAAATGAATCTCCTATATCAGTAGTTTATAGCTAAAGTTACACTTACTGGTGATGCTGGAGTTCTGGATCGTGAGGGAGATCTGCAAAAAATTCCACAAACATGAATAAACATCCATAATTTTGTTTAGTACCTACATCATAATGGAATTTATGCTAATATATCATGTCCACAACTGAAAGATGACACGATATTTTACCCAAAAAATAGTAGCATTCCACAGGGAAAGATTATACGAAGTAATGATTTCAGTTAAATGGGAATTGGTCTGTGGACAGCTCAACCACCAAAAACTCAGGAGGGCCAGGTCAAAGAGAACCCAAAACTTGAGCACCGATAACAAGCCTTCCACCAGTACCACAACCACCATGCAGCAGAACTGACTTATTATCAACAACATTAAAAGCAATTAATTTTAAATAATCCACCTTTATATTCATCCATCATTTTTCTGCTTCAAGTTTTTTATTAATAGGTATCCACCACACACGACATGTTAAAATAATATTTACCATTTGGCCTTACCGCAGGTGCTCATTGACTACACAGCATACTGCCACAATGAGTCGCCTGATAGAGCACCCAAATCATCAAGTCCCTAACACGCAATCCACAGACCGCGAGGAAACGGCAAATCTAGAAAACAAAAAAGGCAATCTTCATAATAATTGTATCAAAACCCCAGAGGTGGCAAGTCCTTTCTCTACAAACCTCGTCCTTACCGCAGGTGCTCATTGACTAAACAGCATACTGCCACAATGAGACACATGATTGAGCACCACAAATCATCAAGTCCCTAACACGCAATCCCCACACCACGACGAAACGCCAAATCTAGAAAACAAAAAAGGCAATCTTCATAATCATTGTATCAAAACCCGAGTTGGCAAGTCCTTTCTCTACAAATTTCGTCCACCGCCATATACAAAACAATGTTACACCGAAGGATGAAACAATTGAGAAGACAAGAATAGCATATCCATTCAGTTTAGTGTTTTGATGTAATGGCTTACACATTCTGAAACTATCATCTCTTATCAATCTCCGTAGTTCACTTTCCTTAAAGAAAAGAAATTGTAATTTTAGAATGAAACCTTATTAGATGTTCATTTGATAAACGAACAGCTCAGTAGAAAATCCAACTGACATCCTAACAAATAACTAACAAAATGATCTTATTAGAAATAGTCTTTGTTACACAAGGAGATAAGTCAAAATAATTTATTATGAATTAAAAAATATCAATAATTTGATCTGTGGTATCTTTAAATACTTGTATTTTCAATTTCAATTCAATGCTATACTCATGCACGTGACACTTTATAGAACAATAAATTTCCTCTGGCATATTAAGAATGGTTGGCCACGAGACCAACTGGAAATGTCAAGGGGAGTACTAATTTTTCTCTCCCATTTTGAACTTGCCCATTTCTAGTTCTACAACTTTTCCTTATAACACAAGCAGAATCAACTCTATAATAGTTACAAATATTTCAATTGCATCAAAAATAAATCCACTAGAATATTAAAAAAATAAAATGTCAAAACAAGTTGTAACATTGTTCATTTTTTTTAATAATATCTGCCAGGTAGGGAAGAATGCATAATTTACAGCAGACTTTGTGATTTCCAGAAGAATATACACTTTAGTAGAAAAGTGACTGCCAAGCATGATCTGTATCTGTTTATTTACAACGGAATGGTATACAAAGTCAACAGATCTCAATGTATACAATAAGATAAACATAGATTGCATGACAATTAATTAAGTTTTAGTCACTTAATTGGGATCTGAACCAACTAGGATGCTTGATAGGGTAGCCTAGTAAATTTGCTATAATATTCAGGTCAATCCTTGTCCGGCTTTCAAATTCATCTATTTGGCACCAATTCCGAAGTTCATGTTTTCATAGTATACATCGTGCACTACTAGATCTACACAATCTACATGAAAATCGTTTTGCTGCTCTACAGCTGTTCTCCTGTACTCCATCTTTTTGGTTCCTCCATTTTCTATGATGAACTTGACCCACTAAATTTACTTCATTTTTGCTCAACGACGTCGCATAACCCACTGGTTCCCAAACTCCAAGCAATTCATATTGGAAGCAAATGAAATTTTAATTTCAAAGTCGGATAGTTAAATAAGCAACATGCTGTAAAATTATTTTCCTTAAAATTGTTTTGCAGCACTTTCTCACAACTTTCACAAAAGAAATTGGAATCCGAAAATCTTTTGATCCTCTCAATTGTTTCATAAACCTTTATATCACTAAATCCTTGTAATCGGACAGTGTCCCCCACCCCTCCCTCCTCCGCTGCATGCATTTGTACACATGTATGAACCCATTTGCTTAATACAATGCCAGTTCTCCAATAATTCATCTTACCACTATCACAAGAACACTTCTTACTATATTGATTCTGAGTTGCACCATGCATTCAGTTCCTATCCATGACTTCAAGGCAATCAATTGACATTTTCATTGGCTTCGATCTTTGAGAAATTCAAGGGCTGAGAGAACATGCAAAAAATGTGTGCAGGGCTCCGATGTAGAGAAAGACAAACCACAATAAGATTTAGGTTCGTTCATTAGTTGTCGATATCTGATAGTAAGTAAATTAATATCATCATTACAAAAGAGATTGATCGGGTTGTTAATTTAAATTTGTAGAGCAGGATTAAATATTAGCAATGAATGACAGCTCCCTCAACATTTTAGCATCTTTCCAGTAATATATAATTTTTGGTTTTTTAAGATATAACCATCATTCCAGAGAAAAATAACTACTTAAAATTGTTCTTGTTTTTGTTTGTTACTTTATTCCCAAATGTTTCAGTTCTTTTTCAACATTTATTACAATAGTACGAGAATAAGTTGTATTTTACTTTCAATGTCATTGGTCCATATTTCATTGTAAACTATGATTAGTTTATTTTCTTCATTCCTCACATTGAAACCAGATTTTCTAAAACAAATTGTATCCATCAGTCAAATTTAGCTAACTGCGGTAACATTAAAGAACATAGTGTCTATGTCAGTCTGAATAGTTCCAAATCCTGTCTGGTAGACCATAACTACGTCTGAATTGTAAGAAAAGTGCAACTAGGATAATGAGATCAATCAGAGCATCTCAGAAATGCAATCTGGTAACATAAACGTGTTGCTTTTAAATCTTTCAGAGTCTAGCATCCCAGCAAGAGAAATGAGATAATAATAGACATGTCTATAAAAAAACCTCCCCCCAACCCCCCCCCCCCCCCCCTTTCCCCAAAATAAATAAATAAACCAACCTGCCAACAGAAGAAAGAAAAGCAACAATAATAAAATCCTCATCCAAAAACCATAGAAGGAAAAGAGAGATCAGGTGAGCAGGCAATCTGAGTCATAGATATAGCTAATAAATGACAATTTTGTAAAAAAACATGAATTAATAGGTTCCTTCAAAGTTCATTATTCATGGAGGGTATCACGTCACACTGCCCCGTAAGGCAATAGCACAAAAGAGAGAAAACACGCCGTCTTTTAAACACACGGACAAAAGAACGAGAGAACAATAAGATTAACTCAAGCATCGACAAGACAATATTAATGCAAATGCACCAAAAGCAAACCGGAATTAGAAAATGACAAGAATTGGAAAAATAACCATATGAAAATCACACTAAGTGCGTCACCTAAGAGGAAGGTCCCACAATATATGTGGATAATAAATGGGTAGTAGTAGTGTGCATGTATTGATAAAATTAAAGTTTGACTCTTGACTTCAAATTATAAGATGATCATAATTTTAGACAAACAAGCAGCTATAAACATGTAAAGAAAAATCATACCTTGAAACAGAGCGAGGAGGTGACAGAGAGTATGATCGTGAAGAGACAGATCTAGAACGAGATCGATATGAAGCATGGCGAGAATACTTAGCCCTAGGTGACACACTACACAAAAAATTTAGCTGTTAACGTGCAAATTGACCAAAACAATAAAACACGTGAATACAATTAAAAAGACCTTCTGCCCCTATAGCTGCTGTAGCTGCGGCTGGGACTTCGGCTTCTTGAATAAGGACTCCTACTAGGACTCCTAGAGTAGCTACGTCGCCGGTCATACTCCTCCACCTAAAATTGACAGGTACATGAGTGGCTGCAAACTTGATGAGGTACTGAATCTAAAATTTAGATATTCCATCACATCATACCCGTATATAAGCACGAGAAAATTGATTCCTAAAAAGAGAATCGTCAAGTTTCCTTATCTGTATTTCATAATAAAAATACAACAGAAGCCAGTTCAAATAAATTTCATATCAGTACCACAATGCATGCCACCATAGCAACAAACTAGAAAATGACTTAAAGTAAAATTAGCTTACCGCATATTTCATGTCTTCATAGTTTGTATAATCAACAATTCCTCGCAGGCCTGGAATCAAAGATATTTTCACCAAGAACACCATCAGGGAGGGAAGAAAAAGACAGAAGATTAGCATAACCCATGATTGAAAGCCATTTAAAAGACCATGGAGATTTTAGTTTAACACATCGCAGATTTCCATAAGAAATATGGCAGATCACAAACATATTAAAAAAAGAATCAACTCCAAAACACGACGACAAGTACAACCACAACAAAATTTAGAATATACTGATCCGCCTATGAAGTGTGTATTCAAGAAGGCTGACTTTTTCTTGGTCTGGCTAACAGAATGAAACTCCAATATACCATACATATCTAAACTACGTGAAATGGGATGCTAAGTTTAGACACCAACTTCACATTCAGATGTATCCCTCGACAACTGAGAAAGAAGTTCAAGATTAAAATATTTCTGCACTTAATTTCGAACAATATAAGCTGCATCTTCCAGACTAGCTCGCTTTATCTTTGTCCATATTCCTAGTTTTCAAGCTGAAAGTGAACGATAAAAATTATGTTAGATATTAAAAATAGAGTTTTGCTTTATAAGTTCTTGGTAGGCAGATATATTTGAAAGGGATTTTACGCTTTGCTATGTATTTCTTACTTTCAACACAAGGGGGGTGATCCTTCTTCTTGAACAAGCCAATTTACGATACTGAACACACACAACAAACGTGCAAATCATCCTCAATAACATAATCCCAACAAGGAGGGCAATGTTTCCCCTTAACCGAGTATCAACAATGAGTTCCAAATATCAGCCGTTTGTGCAGCTTATCCGCAAAAACTTAAAAATATATAGGCTTAAATGCCAAGTAGATGAAAGCATTACATATTGAAATCTCAAAAAAGGCCTATCGTACTGAAAATTGCTATATTTGTGTAATTCAGTGAATGGGAGCTGATAGACAATTAGGGTTCTTTACTCTGAATGATCACATATTCGGTATTCCAAAGACCAACTACAGCTTTTCCCCACCTTTCCCTTTGCTTTAGGTACTCTAGGCGTGAGGAGAGTAGCATCCATGAATTTCAACCTAGATCAGATGCATAATTTCTGTAGCAGCTAAGCCAAAGAAGAGTTTCTGAAGTTAATTTTCTTTGTTTGGTTAGAAGAACAAGTTAGCCCTCACCTCTCTACAAATGCACAAGAGGCTTCCAAACTAAAAAAATTTAATTTATATGAATTTGAAGCAATGAAAAGTTCTGCCTAATAACAATAAAAAAGAAGATGTTCTAAAGTAAAAAGAGTTACCATCTCGATCGCGATAAACTTGAGAGAAGCAGACATCCCCGGCTCGACGCATGTGATCCTAGCAGCAACAATATATTTTAAGACACCAAAGCAGCAAAGCACAGCTCTCCCTATTAACACAATGCAATAAATAGGATTGAGGAGTTCTCTTACCTTTAAGTCTTGCCATGAAGCAGAAGAAGGCAGCCCAGTCACCAAAACTACAAATAATATTAACATTAAAAAAATGGGTAATTTACAGGATAGTCATTAAGTATGAAGAATGTAAAAAGTAAAGAGTAAGAATGAGAGTACAACAGAACTACCTCTATAGTCAGAACGCCTTGAAAGTCCACCACGACTACCACCACTGCTGTAACTACTATAGCGATCATATGATGATCCTCTCCCTCCATGTGCAAGTTCAACCTACAATTACATACACAAATATAGTAAGATGCAAGAGAATGAACGATTACCTTATTAGTTAAACAAAATACTAATTTTTAACTGACCCTCAATCGATGACCATCAAAATCATAACCATCTCGGCCACGAATGGCGTCATCAGCATCACGATAATCTTCAAACTGAAATGTAAGGGTATTAGGAAAGCTTGATTAGACAATTAAATCAAGTAATTCACCAAAATTAACCATTCCGGCATACCTAGTGTTAAGGACAGCTAAAGGAATTCTCTGCAAACTAATTAATTCTATTGCTGTGACTAAGCTAGCATATAATTTTATCTAACAATTCTATATCTACCTCAAGTTTTAAGGGGGCAAGCTCACCTCTACAAAAGCATAACCAGGTGGTCTTGGAGGAATTTTTAAATCAATTTCGACAATGGTCCCATACTGCAGTAGAATCACCAGCACAGAATAATTGCATTAGCAAGTTAGTTCTAAGCCATTTCAATAAACTCAATCTCCAACTTGAAAGAAAAGAATCCCTAAAACATGGCTAGTCCTACAATCAACACATAAATGCAAATTGCACTACTTTTATCTGGAAATCATCCTATTTTACATGTAAAGTGAAATAATGCATAAAATTTAATTTAATTTAATGGCAGAAGAGCTGAAAACTGTTGCATATAATGTAATACCAAAAACTGCAACGAGTTGCAATATACGTGTACTTTCAATAAAACATCGAATATATAAACCACAAGTGCACAAAATTTCTCCGTACAATGGAAAATCCAACAAATACCCAAACAAACCTTGTAAAACAAATCTTCAACTTCACTCTCACGAATATCCCCAGGAAGATTGCCCACGTAGATAGTTCTGCTTGAGCGGCCCATCTTTCCTGAATTCATTGTAAAATTTACACCAGAAAAAATTTGCTTCATTTGCATCAACTTCAAAATCGACTAAATGCTATATGAAACTTTAGAAACAACAAATAAAAATTACAGCAAGATCCATATCCTAGGTACAACCCCAAATTATTTTGAAGACTTTATACATTAAAATTAAATTAATTTACTGTTCAAATTCATTCAAAAACCAAATTCCTCTAGTTCCTGTTTTGTTTCCTTCAGATAAAAGCATGCAAAGAAATCATAAATTAAAAAATCAAATAATTTAAAAGGGAAAAAAAATCAACAAGCAAAACCCTAAAGGTAGCATTTTTAATATTCCCTTCACGCATGTAAATTAAAAAGAAAAATGCCAAAAATTAACCCACAACAAAACCTGCTTCCAAAGAAATGGTTCCCCGTAAGAAAATTCACAAAAAGAAAAATAAAATTCGAGGCCTACGTTATTAATAGAAAATTGAACAAAGAAGAAGAAGAAGAATTGAGAAAACAAACACAAAATAAATTTCGTAAATTGAAAAATGACTCACACGAATCAAATCATATAATTATTTTGAGAGAGAATAGAAAGTATACCTTGCCGAGAAACGGAGAAAAGGAGCGTTTGGTCCGAATGTTCGAGGGTCTGTACTAGGGATTTGGGTGGAGGTGTGCGGGATAGGGTTATTTACGGAGTGAGAAAAGAATGCAGAATTGATAGTGAAGATTACATGCGTACGGTTAGTAATTCGTCAATTTGTCTCCAGTAGACGTAATCATCTGACACCTGTCCGATGAACAGATATGACTAGTAGAAACTAGAAAAGAGAGGGTTGGATCCAGTCACGTTAATGTAAAAACGAGAATGAAAAATATAGTCATTATAGATTCCACATAAGAGTTAGAAAGTTAAATATGATGATTTGATATGATGAATAACGGTTATATTTTTTATTTTAATAGGCAAATAATGAAAAACAAACAGGGTTATCCTCTTCTTTTTTTTCCTTTTTTTACAGTTTAGTCCTACTAAGGCCCGTTTATTTTCCATTTATGTAAAATGAAAATAAAAAATATAATCGTTACGGGTCCTAACAAGAGATAGAAATTTAAATACGATGACTCGATGTGATGGATAGAAGTAGTATTTTTTATTTTAATGGGAAAATAATAAGAATCAAACAAGGGCTAAAATGAGGTCCTTGTGGTATTATGTACATTATTTCAGCGCATGCTTTGTTAATGTTAATAGACGGTCGAATTATTTTTATCTATGTGTTTTTGTAGAATTTATACGTATTATTTACTTAGTAATAACTTATTTTTATTTATTTATCATTTAAACGATTTATACACACTTCCCATTCTAAATGTTTCATATGTTCTTTATAGTTTTTACTATGTACTAGAATATCATCTATATATACACAAACAAATGGAAGAGAATTAAATATAGAGGGTGCATTTTTTAATCCAAAAGGCATGACTAATCATTCAAAATGTTCTAATGAAGTAGTAAAAGTTGTCCAAGGAATATATTCTTTTGCCATTTTTATTTGCCAAAATCCAGATTTACAATCAAATTTAAAAAATATCTTGTTATTTTGTATTTTATTTATTAACATATCCTTATCTGGTATCTTATATCCATCTTCTACAGTATTATCGTTTGATCTTTTATAGTTTATAACCATTCTTGTTTTTCCTCTTTTCATTTCACTATGATTTCTAACTATAAAGACTGTTGATCTAAGTTGACTGCTAGACAGTCTTATTACTTTTAAATCTAATAATTCTTTAATCCATATGTTAAAATCTTCTATATCTTGATTCGTATGCTTTATTTCTGCTGTTTTAATTTTTATGTTTTCATTTATTATTTCTAATTTAGCTTCTATTTTATTTTTATTCCAATGTTTTATAGGGTCTTCTCCTATTATTTGAATATTTTCAACTAATTCTAAAATTTTGTCTATACTATCTATTTTAGAAGATGTTTTGTTAAAAACTATCAATTCTTTATTTCTTGGTATGATTATATAGTATTAATAATAGAAGTATCTTTTCCAAAAATTATAACATTAGGAGTAATTGTTAAACTTCTGTTTCTACTAAGTAAGAATTTTATTCTTATAACAAATTCATCTTTTATCAATGCGCTAACTAATGTAGTCGTTAAATTATACTGTCTTTCTTGAAATTTAATCTTACAATCATTAAAAAAGTCTCTCTTCGAATCCCATTTTATTACCGTCAATTTGACTTCCTCTTATTTCATATTCTAATTTATGCATACAATCTTCTAACACTAAATTTTTTTTGATTATATTAAATGTACAACATGTATATATTAATGCTATCAAATTTAATTTTATTATTTTGTTTATTTGTACTTCTATAGGTATTCTGATACTTTTTGTTGTCTTTACTCTAGATATTTGACAAATTATTTCTTTCTGATTTTCTGTTTCCAAATAATTATTTTCTGTATAATTATCTATAGGTTGTTTTTCCTTTTGTTTCTAGATTTCTGATCCTGTATTGTATTTCTCCCAATGTTTCGTGTACTTTATCTATTCTATTATTCGTATCTATTATCTTATTTTCCATTCTTTCCATACTTTCTGTTCACGAAATTACTTCTTTCAATTTAAAACTACCGCAAGTGTACGGTTCGTTAACAAGTAATAAAGTTGATTAAATGAGTTCGACTATCGTCTCACAGAGATTGATTAGTTCAATTTTACCTATCGTCGCCTTAACCGAAACTAAATTACTAAAGTGAATGTGAACCTAATTAAAACCCTAATTATGCAATTTTTATAATTGAATTAAATTAAATATATAAAATAATATTTTTAACACTCTAGAATGAAATCAAATGTTGAGAACGCACGTTTGTTGTAATCAATAGAAATTAAACACACTGGAATCACGATTTTCCATGGAATTATCACTTTAAAACCCTAGTTTTACAATGTAACAACACACTTCAATTGTGATGAATCAATGTTCCTAAGTCTACCCAATACTCTCTTTCGAGATGTATCGAACCTATTTCTACATACCACCGGCCTATATTTCTGTGACAAGTGCATACGTAAAAATGCATGCAGTTTTATGAACACTTAAAGATTCACGTAGGGCATAGCGATATATTTCTATTCCCTATCGGACCCTATGATGATTTATATTATGTCGAACCTATTCAAATTCTCTCGAATGCAAGAATAAATCACCTAAACTCACACAATTATGGGTCCTTAATTGCGGAAACAATAATTGCATATAAATCATTCAAAACAATATAAATATGTCCTAATGTCAAATTGCAAAACTAGAAAATTAAAGATCAAATTACATAGTACATTGATCTCTAGCACATGAAAATCTAGCCTGACATGGTTAAAATAAAAGAATACACCAGATTTTGGATAAAAGGCATCACCGGGTTATGAAATCTTGAGAAATCTTGAAGCTTCCATGTAAATCTTCGTTCTTACGCTCAAAATCCTCTCCAAGAAGTGTTTTTCTGCCTCCAATACGTTCTCCTTCTTTCTGGACGTATTTTGGTATTTATATCATGTGAAAATTAGGTTACCAAAAAAAGAGTTTTAGTCGTATAAGAAAACTGTAGAATCGGCCCCAGAATTTGTTCAATTCGACCGCATAGTACATTTTTATGTGGCCGCATAGAGTAAAAAAATTTGAGAAAAATTTCTCGGGAGGCCTCTATGCGACCGCATAGAGGGACCGCTGTGCTACCAACTATGCAAAATGTCTATTTTGGTCGTTGAACTTTCATTTTTCTTCATTTTAGTCCTTTTGCAACTCCTTCTTCTTCGCTTTTGAGTTCATACTTATCATCTTTGCATTCCTGAGTTGCCTTTTAGTTCAACTTTTGAATATTTGCATCCTTAGTCCCTGAACTATCACTTTGCTCCATTTTAGTCCATTCCGGCTCTATTCTCCTGAATCTCACCATTTTCATAGAAACACCTACATTGCATGAATTCAACGAGATTAAGTCACAATTTAAATATTTTACTCGTAATTAAGTCATGTTTGTGATCTAAATAAATGTACAAAAACACACTTATCAAATCCCCCAAACTTGAACTATTATTTGTCCTCAAGCAAGATAGTGACTTAATTTTGAACAAACATGGCTTAATACCATTTCGTGGCTCAGGATTGGACTAAGTATTTGACTTTATGAAAATTTATCAGTGCAAAAATGACATCAACCTTTATCTGTTGAATGCATACTTGATGTGCCAACATATCAAATTCACGATGGGTTGAGTCCCGACCCCAAGTGGTCAAATGTATCCTTACTCGCTCGAGAGATACACAAGCCCCCAAACTTATTCTTTTCACTCAATTATCTCAGGATTGTGTTTTAAAATTAGGAGTTTACATAGTTGTAGTCCTCACCCTTTCGTAGTTTGGATTAATCTCACTATCACAAGTTTACATTTCAACAAGTGAAGGCTCTCCCAAGTTTGATTGCTTTGACACTTAAGATTAAAATATGTTACTTACCTCGCCTCAAAGGTATAGTTTCCTCAACCAAATGTCTAAGGGCTTTTCTTCATGTTATTGTCTCTCTTTTGTTTTTCTCACTTTTCATTTTTTTTAACCTATGTAACGAGCTTTAGGCCGGTGACTCCCAAATCAGTTGGCTTTAGGGCGCCAGGTTTTAAACCCTTGCAGACTTATTTCCTCGAGTTATAAAGGCTCGGTCAAATGACTTTTTATTAACCTCTTTCCCTCTTGCTTTCTATATGACCCCCTTTAGTGAGCTTTAGGCCGGTGACTCCCAGGCCAGTTGATCTTAGGGCACCAGATTTTGAAATATCCTGTAAGCTTACTTGCTCGAGTCATGAAGGCATGAAAAGATGTGTCTTATTTTCACAAATTAATTTTATGCCCTTATTATTCTAGACATTTAGTTTCCAAAACCAACTCCCAATTTAAGATTTTCACCTAATCTTCACCTCATTGGTCTAGGCAATCCACACGATAAAATTTCATGTACGGAGCCCCCGCTTATCTCAATGCTCCCTATAATAGCTCAACCAATTCCAAACTGTCTTAAGGTGATTTACGTGTTAATTCAATAGAGGGTTATCATTTTTTTCCTACTTTATGTTCAAAATTCAATCATTCACCTAACATGTTAAGCATGAATAGCGTGCATAGATAATGTCAAGTATTGCATCACAAGTATTGGTTAATCTATTCAGCACTATATCCAAAGTTTATGAATTATACCAATCCAATAATCACATCATAGCCCGCAAGACTATCAAGCCAACACAACAAAAGTTAAAAACGAGCGACGCCGATAGCAACAGGCTAAGGAAGGACAAGCATCTAAGAACTTCGAGATGCCACAAGTTCCTCCACCACCGGTTGACCAATACCCGGTTATTGAGGTAGTGTTTGCCACTATGACAAGACACAACCTAGACATACAGAGTCTTCAGCAATCATTTGGAGCAATGAGTACCACCATCCAGCAGGTGCAGAATGATATGGCAATCACAAGAAATTTCGCATCCAATGTCAGCAGTGAGTCCCTTGCAGCAAGAAGAGAGATGAGTACCTTTGATGAGAGATTGAGAATGTACGTTGGCAGGATGGATGGTATACAATGGCGAGTGAATGAGACATAGGACCGTTTAGGAAGCTTGGAGACCAGGGTTCAGGCCATGCAGGTGGAGCAAACCCATCAATTTGACCTATCGAGAGAGATTTTATCCTGCCTTCCTCCCCCTCCTGGAGATGATGCTGCAATACCCAGCCTCTCATCACAGCCACTGTATTGATCAAGGGAGTCTTGTTTATCTCATTTTGCTATTTTGTGTTCATGTTTTTTTTCTTTAAATTATGTCATTTGAACTTTAATTTTTACATTGAGGACAATGTACTGTATAAGTTTGGGGGATGGTGGCATAATTTAAAACAAATAGTCGGCATGTAATTATTTTGCATTTTCACAGTCCAGCGTTATTATTGACTAATTGTTGTATGATGCATGCTCGATGAGTGAGTGTTGATTATACTTTTGCATGCTTATGTGAAGTTGATAGCCTTGCTGGCTATGATGTGATTATTGGATTGATATAATTCATAAACTTTGGATATAGTGCTGAATAGATTAACCAATACTTGTGATGCAATCTTGACATTATCTATGCACGCTATTCATGCTTAACATGTTAGGTGAATGATTGGATTTTGAGCATAAAGTAGGAAAAGAATGATAACATTCTATTGAATTAACACGTAAATCACATTAAGACAATTTGGAATTGGTTGGGCTATTATAGGGAGCATGGAGATAAGCGGGGGCTCCGTGCATGAAATTTTATTATGTGGATTGTCTAGACCAGTGAGGTGAAGATTAAGTGAATCTTAAATTGGGGGTTGGTTTTGGAAACTAAATGTCTAGAACAGTAAAGGCATAAAATTAATTTGTGAGAATAAGATAGTTCTTTTCATACCTTTATAACTCGAGCAAGTAAGCTTGCAAGGATATTTCAAAATCTAGTACCCTAAGATCAACTGGCTTGAGAGTCACTGGCCTAAAGCTCGCTAAAGGGGTCATATAGAAAGCAAAAGGAAAAGAAGTTAGTAAAAAGTCATATGATCGAGCCTTTATAACTCGAGTGAATAAGCCTACAAGAGTTTCTAACTTCTGTTGACGTTTAACTCCGGCTCGGTCCTGGGCCTCTAGTGTGAGGCACTTGATATAGGGACTTGGTTTTTTTTGTGCTTCCCTAGGCTGGACTTGTATGCCTGCAGCTCTACATATCCCACTTATCAAACTTGGGAAAATCAGTGAAGTGTGCCTGTCTCCCCATGTGCCTATAATCCGTATCCGGTTGTAGATGCATGTGGCCAAATCAATCTTGTTTCCCCGATCCAAATGATAGATAAACCCCGCCTTTTGAGTTGTAAATGTCGTCCTATGGGATATGGGCTCGATGTTGTGGCATATGAATAACCATAGGATAGCTATAGATGGGGTGAGATCAATCTGATGCCAATCTGCACTCGGTAGAGGCCAAGCATTCTCATGTCCCAATAATACTTCTGCAACCTCAATCCAATTGAAATTATGTGGGACCGAGACCACATTATTCTAGGTTAGCTGATAATAGTTATAAATCACTTCTGGTGAGAACATAATTCGTTTACCCCGAACCCATGTTTGATGTAGATGATCTGATCCAGGAGTGTCGATTTACGTATTGAAGTTGGCATAGAACTCCTTCACCAGATTTTCATACACTGGATGTGGTCTTTCAATTACTTTCTCCCAACTACAGCTGTGGATTAAGTAAACTAATTCAAAATCAGGGAAATCTTCCAACTTAAATGGCATTTCAGAGATGAGTGCCCACTCGCGGACAACATTGGCGTAACGAGCTGCTGTGTCTGATGATAGAAATCTCCTGACACCTCTTTCGGGCTCTCTAGTCCGGGCTGTGCTAGATGCGGAACCAACCTTCTCTTTTCCTTTTGATGTTCGTTTTGAAGGCATCCTGCAAAGGTGCCAAAATAGCATTCATTAAACTTCTTGTTGAAAAACGATAAATGGAATGAGATTAGTAAGATATGTATTCCCCAAACTTGCTTCAACATGCATGTATAACACATTGGTGTGCAATCTTCAAAACATGATATTCAAGATAGTAGAAATATTGCGCCAATAGGAAAAACTTGCAAAATTTGGCCCAAATATGCACATTTATGAAAATTTGATCCATGATCGAGAGCGCACTTTCAACCTCGGGCATCGTCGAGAAATATCGAATTTTTCCCAGGCAATCTCTAAGCATAGAGAAGTATTCAATGAGATCTAGCACATACTCAATTTTCAAATCAATTGGATTTCGTTTAGTGTTTCAAATTATTGTGTAAAGTAGGGGACGTAGGGTGCTGTGACCTAGACATGTGCATGTGTATTGATGTTGGGTATTGGTGTTTTCTAATTCAAACTGTGTGGTAATGCATCACAAAAAGGTAATCCATTCAATCATCAATCACATGCCACACTAGATGCACAAAAATGTAATAGAAGTTTAACTTAGACATTTTATCGAACATATTGTGTGCACTATGAAATTTTTCCTATTTTGGTTATTGATGCTCTCTAAACTAGCATCCAATGTCACAAATGAATCACAAACACCACAATTTCCCAATCTCCATCAAATACCAATCAAATAATTAAAAAAAAAATTTCTCAATGTCGGAATTGATGGAATAGGTGTAGAGAATTTACCTTGAAAATATTGATGCTTTGTCAATTGGCTCCACATTCACATATTGATTACAAACCTAACACGCAATCCTTGTCAATGACTGAAAATTTAGATAACCCAAATCCCAAATTTCGAAATTGTAAAGTAATGTGTATGGTAAGCCAAACCTAACACGCAATCCTTGTCAATGACTCAAAATTTAGACAACCCAAATCCCAAATTTCGAAATTGTAAAGTAATGTGTATGGTGCTTACCTTGGAAACTTTAGTAGACTTGTGGGATTTGAACCCTTTGCTCATTTCAAATGTGTGATGGAGTGAAAATTGGTGTGTGTTTGTTAAATTGATGTTGTGGTTGAGGGTTTGGGAGAGATGTGAGTACGTGTATGTGTGTGGGTGCGAGAGATGAACGAAGAGAGAGGAAATGGGAATGAGTGAAAGTGAACCAGTCATGGTTTAAATCCTTGACCGATTCACCACTATGCGGCCGTATAGTTTTAACCTATGCGGTCGCATAGTGATAAGGTTGCCCCTCAATTTTTTTTAAGAACAAAACAAAATAAAATACAAACATTGATTTATCAAAACACATTAGACCATATGGGGTACGTATAGGTCATTGACTTAGTTCTCAAAATCACTTTTTAAAATTGAAGTCACCCTTTGATCCCTGAAGTACTTTGAAAAACACACTTTTCTGCCTCGAAATGCGTGATGTCACATCCAATTACCTAAACACTAAATCAGTCATTCCTAATTTGTGCTCGATGAATAGGGACCCGTATGGGTACTGCTTAGACTAGATTAACATGCATGGATGATCGATGACCTAAACCTAAAAAAAATCAAACGTGAAAATTAAAAATTTCGAAGCTAATGCAAAAATTAAAAGTAATGAAAATGAGCGCTAGGTTATAGTCGATAGCTCAGCTTTTCTGCAGCTGCTTTATTCTGACGTCCCGAATTGAACAGTGGACTTTTGGTTGGAGAAGTCAACGCTCTAGTAGTGTTTCAGCCTTTGCCCATTGACAGTGAAGGTACCCCTAGTCTCATGGCTGACTTGTATAGCCCCATATGGTAGGATTTTCATGACAGTGTAAGGACCCGACCATCGTGATCGTAGTTTTCCTGGGAATAGCTCGAGTCTCGAATTATACAATAACACTTGCTGCCCCACTTCGAATTCTCACCTCTGAATATGCATGTCATGCTACTTCTTGGTTCGTTCCTTATAGAGTTTTGAATTTTCATAAACTTCCATTCTAAATTCATCTAACTCATTAAGTTACAGTAGGCGCTTTTCACCTGCGGCATTCAAGTCCATATTTAACTGTTTCATAGTCCAATATGCCCAGTGCTCCAGTTCTAGTGGCAGATGGCATGTTTTTCAAAAAAATAGGCGGTATGAAGACATGCCTATCGGTGTCTTGAATGCTGTCCTGTAAACCCACAATGCATCGTCCAACTTTTTAGACCAGTCCTTTCTAGATGAGTTCACTGTGACCTCGAGTATTCTCTTCAGCTTCCGATTACATACTTTAACTTGTCCGCTGGTCTGTGGATGATATGGGGTAGCAACATAGTGTTTAACGCCATATTTATTCAACAACTGCTCAAACTGGCGATTACAGAAGTGGTTGCCACCGTCACTGATTATAGCTCACGGTGTACCATATCGGGTGAAAATATATTTCTTCAAGAACCCAATTACTGCCTTTGAGTCACTTGTTGGCAGTACAACTGCTTCTACCCATTTTGATACATAGTCCACTGCTACCAAGATGAACTGATTTGAGAATGAAGGGGGAAAAGATCCCATGAAGTCAATTCCCCAAACATTGAATATCTCCACTTCCAAAATGTTATTCAGTGGCATTTCATTCCTCCTCAAGATATTTCCAATGCGTTGACATCTGTCACACTTCTTGACAAACTCAAAGGCATCTCTAAACAGTGTAGGCCAGTAAAACCCTAATTGTAGAATCTTTGCGCTGTTTTCGAAGCTCCAAGGTGCCCTACATATGCAAATGAGTGGTAGTGCTCGAGAATCTCATGTACTTCTTCCTCAGGTATGCATCTCCTTACTATCTTATTAGCCCCTTGCCTATAGAAAATTGGATCCTCCCAGAGATAATACTTCAATTCGGCGAAGAACTTTTTCCTCTAGTGACTTGAGTAGTCCGGCGGTAGGATGGAACTGGCCAAGTAATTGACAATATATGCGTACCAAGGTGCTTCATCTACTCTCAACATCTACTCATCTTGGAAGATCTCATTGATGTCCACTAATTCTTCTGTCTCCCCAGGCACTAATCGAGATTGGTGGTCTGTTACTACATTCTCACTGCCTTTCTTGTCTCGTATCTTAATATCAAATTCTTGCAGCAACAGCACCCAACAAATCAATCTCAGTTTTGCATCCTTCTTTGTGAGCAGATACTTCAATGCAGCATAATCTGTGTAGACGATGACTTTAGACCGATCTGAATTTGTCGAATGCATATACCACGGCCAACAGCTCCTTTTCAGTGGTGGCATAATTGATTTGCGCATCATTTAGAGTTCTGCTTGCATAGTAGATCACATGAAAAATCTTGTTCCTCCGCTGTCCTAGTACTACACCCACGACGTGATCATTGACATCACACATCAATTCAAAAGGCAGTTCCCAGTCTGGTGCCACAATTACTGGTGCTGTCGTGAGCTTCTCCTTTAAAGTGTTGAATGCTGTGAGACATTCCTCATTAAACTCAAAGGTTACGTCTTTCATTAGCAGATTTCATAACGACTTAGTGATCTTCGAGAAATCTTTTATAAATCTCCTGTGAAACCCCGCTTGCCCCAAGAAGCTGCAAACTCCTTTAACTGATGTAGGCGGTGGTAACTTCTCAATAACTTGAATTTTTGCCTTCTCCACTTCAATTCCTTTTGCCTAGATCCGATGCTCAAGTACAATGTCTTCCTGCACCATAAAGTGGCATTTCTCCCAATTTAAAACTAGGTTAGTCTCCTTGCATCTCTGCAAGATCAAATTTAGGTGTTCTAGACATTCATCGAATAAAGATCCAAACACTAAGAAGTCGTCCATGAAAACCTCAATAAACCTTTCAATCATATCGGAGAATAATTCCATCACACACCTTTGAAATGTGGCTGGAGCATTGCAAAGACCAAAAGACATCCTATGATAAGCAAAAGTACCGTAAGGGCAAGTGAAAGTGGTCTTCTCCTAATCATCTGGTGCGACAGGTATATGATTGTAGCCCGAGTATCCATTAAAGAAGTAGTAGTGTGAATGTCCAGCCAACCTCTCCAACATTTGATCAATGAATGGGAGTGGGAAGTGATCCTTTCGTGCAGCTGCACTGAGTTTGCGATAATCGATGCAAACTATCCATCCCGTAACCGTTCTGGTGTGAATTAATTCATTCTTCTCATTTTTCACCACTGTGATTCCCCTTTTTTCGGCACCACTTGAACTGGATTGATCCATGCACTATCTGAAATTGGGTAGATAATTCCTGCATCCAGTAATTTCAATATCTTTGCCCTGACTACTTCCTTCATGTTTGGATTCAATCTTCTCTGACCCTCTATACATTGCTTGCAATTTTCTTCCGTTAGAATTTTATGCATATACAGAGAAAGGTTGATCCCTTTAATGTCAGCTATTGTCCACCCAATCGCCATCTTCTTCTCTCTGAGTACCCTGAGCAATTTTTCTTCCTCTACCTCACTGACTATGTTCGAAATGATTACTGGAAGTGTGTCTGACTCACCCAAATATGCATATCTAAGATGTGGCGATAGTTGCTTGAGTTCTAAAACTGGCGGTTGCTGAATGGAAGGCAGTGGCTTTGTATTTCCCGTCCCAGTTCCTCGAAGTGCCTCTTTTGGGTGTATGGCGGGTTGGTCTCCAAAAACCTCGCACATGTTTTAACTTCAAAAGAATTTGACTGAACTGATTGGGATTGTGCAATGCATGCCTCATAGGCGTCAGATGGGCCGTGAAGTAAGAATGTTTCTTGTACTGCTTTGTCAATGATGTCAACTTGGTAACAGCTATCTGATTCTGCTAGTAGTTTCATAGCCTTGAATACATTGAATGATATCTGCTCCTCTCCCAATCTTAAGATCAACTGCCCCCCTTTGATCATCAATTAACACTCTCCCTGTTGCCAGAAATGGTCTGTCAATTATCAATAGGACATCCTTGTCTTCTTCCATGTCCAAGATAAGAAAATCTGCTTGGAAATATGAACTTTTCAACCTTGATAAGCACATCTTCAATTATCCCTCTGGGATGTGTCCGTGACTTGTCCGCCAGCTGAAGTGTCACAGTAGTCGCTTTAGTTTCTCCCAAACCAAGTTTCCTAAAAATAGACAGAGACATTAAATTAATACTTGCACAAAAGTCACATAATGCTTTATCGAAATAGACTTCACCAATAGTGCAAGGAACAGTAAAACTCCCTGGATCTTTCAGTTTTGGTGGGAGTTTTTTCTGGATTTTGGCACTGTATTCCTTCGTAAGTATTACTGTCTCATGGTCCTTCAGCTTGCGTTTGTTTGATATAATATCTTTGAGAAACTTCACATAGCTAGGCATATGGAACAGTGCATCGGTTAGTGGGATATTGATATGGAGCTTTTTGAAGACTTCTAGGAATTTTTTGTACTGTTGCTCCAATTTTTGCTTCTTCAACCGCTATGGAAAGGGAATCAGAGGCTCGTATGGGTTGACTGTGACTTTGGCCTTATCCTGTAACTTTTCTGAATTTTCCTTTAGAGTTGATTCCTTTACAATAGTCTCTTCTTCAGCAGGGGAAGATGTCTCTCCAATCACACCCAGTCTCTTGCCATGGATTTCAAGCAATTGTACTCCACTTCGAGTTGTAATGGCCTTGGCTTGCTCTTTGGGATTGATTTCTGTGTTATTCGATAAGTTACCTGGCGTTCTGTCAGTCAATGCTATGGTCAACTGCCCCCTCTGAGTTTCCAAATTTTTAATGGCTGCATTTTGATTTTGAAGTGTAGCTTTGACTTTTTCCATGAATTTTCCTATCATATCTTCCAAATGAGGCCTCTTCTTTTGTTGTTGAAATTGCCCTTGTAGCTTATTTTAATTCTGGTTGTTCCAAGAGAAGTTGGGATGCTTCTTCCAACTGGGATTGAAAGTTTCTCCATATTGATTGTGTTGTTGGCATTGTCCCCACTGTGCATAGTCTGCTTGCTCAATTCCTGACATGAGTATTGGCATTCCAATGTTTTATGCTCAGCTCCACATTCCTCACAATTGCTCTTATTAGCTTGTGCTGCTCGTGATATGCTTTCCACCTTGTGATACAGAGAGTCGATTTTCATAAATATTGCTAAATAAGTATCCACCTCGAAGACAACCGGAGTTTTCCTTGGAATCGCCCTCTCAGAAGACCACATGGCTGATGTGGTAGCCTTTCTCTCAAATAATTTCAATGCCCCATCAACTATTCGTGTGGATATTGAGCCATCTGATACTGAATCCATCATGCTCTTGTGGTATGGAAGTAGCCCTGTATAGAAGAATCGAATTTGGGTCTTTTTATCAAACCCATGTTGAGGGCACTTCCGGAGCATGTTTTGCATCTGTTCCAAGCTTCGTCAAATGATTCGATTTCTCCTTGACTGAATACTGATATGTCATGTCTCAGCTTCGGTATCTTGGCTGGGGAGAAAAACTTTGTACAAAATTTGTGTCCCAACTCATTCCATGTAGTGATACTTGCAACCGAAAGTGAATCCAACCATTCAGGTGCTCTGTCTCGTAGTATATGTGGAAATAGCCTTAGTCTAATAGCATCGTCCGAAATCCCTTGGTATCTGAAATGTTAACACATATCCAAAAATTGAGATATGTGTGTATGTGGATTCTCCTCGACTTTGCCATAAAACTGGTGTCCATTTTGAAATAGCTGTATCACATTGGTTTTCCACTGGAAATTTGGCTACCCAAACGGTGGATACACTATGCTGGATTGACTTTGAATCACTTGAGGAGTCAAGAAATCTCCCAGAATCTCATTTCCTTCGTCCATTGCCTCTCCTTCATTAGCTTGAATAATGGGATTATTTAGTTCGTTAGCCATTTGTACTTGTGCCTCTCAGTGATCTCTTTGTAGTCGATGAAAGGTGCACTCAATTTCAGGATCAGTTGGAATCAATTCTCCTCCAGTCAATCGTGGCATGCAAATCTGAGAAACAAAACCAGTATGAGCACTGAGATTCAAATAATTTAAATAACAAAAACACAAATAAAGGATAATAACCTAAAATAAAAATAAAAACAAAATTATATTAGCAAAATAAAATTTGATGTTCGAATTAGTGCATCAAGAACTAAAATTAAACTAAACTCAATTCCTGGCAACGGCGCAAAAAACTTGTTTACGAAATTATTTCTTTTGATTTAAAACCACCGCAAGTGTACGGTTCGTTAACAAGTAATAAAATTGATTAAATGAGTCTGAATATCGTCCCATAGAGATTGATTAGTTCAATTTTACCTATCGTCGCCTTAACCGAAACTAAATTGCTAATGTCAATGTGAACCTAATAAAACCCCTAATTATGCAATTTTTATGATTGAATTAAATTAAATATGCAAAACAATATTTTTAACACTCTAGAATGAAATCAAATGTTGAGAACGCACGTTTGTTGTAATCAATAGAAATTAAACACACTAGGATTACAATTTTTCATGCAATTATCACTTTAAAATCCTGGTTTCACAATGTGACAACACACTTCAATTGTGACGAATCAATATTCTTAAGTCTATCCAATACTCTCTCTTGAGATGTATCGAACCTATTTCTACATACCACCAAGCTATATTTATATGACAAGTGCATATGTAAAAATGCATGCGGTTTATGAACACTTAAAGATTCACGTAGAGTATAGCGATATACTTCTATCCCCTATCGGACCCTACGATAATTTATATTATGTCAAACCTATTCAAATTCTCTCGAATGCAAGAATAAATCACCCAAACTCACACAATTACGGGGCCTTAATTGCGGAAACAATAATTGCATATAAATCATTCAAAACAATAGAAATATGTCCTAATGTCAAATTGCAAAACTAGAAAATTAAAGATCAAATTACATGGTACATCGATCTCCTAACACAAGAAAATCTAGCCTAACATGGTTAAAATAAAAGAATACACCACATTTTGGATAAAAGGCATCAACGGGTTATGAAATCTTGAAGCTTTCATGTAAATCTTAGTTCTTGCGCTCAAAATCCTCTTCAAGAAGTGTTTTTCTGCCTCCAGTACGTTCTCCTTCTTTCTGGACGTCTTTTAGTAATTATATCGCGTGAAAATTAAGTTACCAAAAGAGTTTCAGTCATATAAGAAAACTACAGAATCGGCTCCAGAACTTGTTCAATGCGACCGTATAGTACATTTCTATGCGGTTGCATAGAATAAAAAAATTTGAGCAAAATTATCGGAAGGCCTCTATGCGACCACATAGAGGGTACCAACTATGCAAAATATCTATTTTGGTCCTTGAACTTTCATTTTTCTTCATTTTAGTCCCTTTGTAATTCCTTTTTCTTCCAATCATCTTGTACGCTTTCAAGTTCATACTTAGCATCTTTGCATTCCCGGGTTGCCTTTTAGTTCAACTTTTGAATATTTGCATACTTAGTCCCTGAATTATCTCTTTGCTTCATTTTAGTCCTTTTTCGGCTCTTTTCTCCTGAATTCCACCACTTCCATAGAAATACCTACATTGCATGAATTCAACGAGATTAAGTCACAATTTAAACATTTTGCTCGTAATTAAGTCATGTTTGTGATCTAAATAAGTGTGCAAAAACACACTTATCACTTTCACTATAGTCTTTATTTTTATTATTATTTATTTCTTCTTTAATAACTAAACAATTATTGCATTGAATAATCAGAATGTGTGTGAGGCTATAAACTGAGAATAATCAGGTAGAGGTAGGTAGTGTACTCCTAGTAGGATTGTGCCAGTTGGATGTATTTATCCAATGAAGTCCTGTTTGTGAGGAATGTCCTACTCGTAATGGAACTGTTTGACTAGTGGTGTTAGAGTTGATATAGAGTTCTTGGGCGTTTAGGAGTCCGTTTGTTGCGCACACACGTCTTGAAGATTTGTTAATGAACAATGACTCGAGGACATATTCTCGTGGACCATAGGGGGTGAGTTTTCATATTCGTACAAGCAAAGTCCTCGAGATACAATCCTCGAGGACTGAAAATTATCTCGAGGACTAAAAAAAAATCTCGAGGACATTTGGCAAAAAAGTGAGGTGGAGCATATCCTCGGGTATGCAATATTGGTATTATCACTGGCCCCCGTGCACTCCTCCTAGAGAGCGAGATCTGGGATGGGGTCCACATGAGTTACGAATACCTCTCTTTAGGTAGCCTCGTCAAGAAATATTGGCTGACGATAAAGGTCGGCATTGATATGACCATTGCTGAGAGTGGGCTTGGATGTGTGACACGTGTCTTCATGGACGGCCATAGATGGCGACCTTTGGCCTCCCGTCCTTTTCACCTATAAATACTATTGTTCTCACCTTCATTTTTCACTATTACCCACTATAAATCTAAACTCTGGGAGATCGTGCTTGAGCAAAATACTTTGGAACTTCTCAAGTCGTCGGGTAACTCCACGTAAGGCTCGAGACTCTAAGTTACTCCATAAGCTAGGTCTTAAGTTCATTGAGTAATGTCGAGTAGTGAGGATTGTGATATATCCAATAGTATCGAGGATGTAGGCACGTCAATAATACCAATGGCTATTCCCCTAGAGGTAATACTCGAGGCTCAGGTTAATATGATCTTCGAGTATCCCGATGAACCTTGTAGGCTAAAAGAGCACTTAGTTATTGTCGTGGCTAGGGAATATGGCATTATGTCTATTTGTGATGTTAGATCCCCTGGCCCCGAGGATAGGATTTTTCAAGCTCGACAAGGGGAGTTTGTCATTTTTAGGGAGACCCTTAAGGCTGGCTTTAGGTGGCCCCTTCACCACTTTTTTATTGCTCTATTGGTCGAGCACTCCATGCGCCCGGGATAGTTAGTGCCCAATGTCTGGAGAATGCTCATGTATTTTTTTTTATAGCTTGTAGGTACTTAGGTATCGAGCCCAATGTTGACCTTTGTAAATTGGTGTTTGAGCTTAAGAAGTATCCTCGGTATACTTGTTTTGGTTATCTCTCGACGGTAGGAAGTTTTAAGGTCCCAAGGATGGCGAGTTCTCTAAAAGGGTGGAGGGAGGAGTGGTTTTATGTAATAGCGCAAGAACCCGACCTTCTTTTCTAGCTTGATTGGGAGATCCCCGATGCCGAGAAGTTTTATGAGGGCTAGGTGTATCCAGATGTGTTGGAAGAGCATAGGAGGATGCTGGTGGGGTTCAACCCCCTTTTCTCGACTATGAAGGAGATTGGGGAAGAGGTTATAACCCTGGAAGATGTTAGAGGTGTCGAGGGTAGGGATGTTCCCTTATTTTTGCAAAATAGCTTGATCTTGTGCTCGTTCTAAAGTGTTGTAATCTTGCATGTATGTCGTTTGATCCTCGAGCCCTCCGCAACTTTGTCAACATAAGGGCTGATGCCCATCCACAGGGGCAAATTTCGGTGAAGAAGAAGAGCAAGAAAAGGCCTCGAGGAACCCCACTTGAGCAAAGTGTGAGAGGGCCTGGCAAAACATCTTGAGCATAGCCTCAACCCTCGAGCCCGGTGCAGTTGAGCCAAAGGTCTCCTACTCCTCTAGTCGTTACTCCTTGACCTCCTTCCAAGGTAGTCGATCTCGAGGAAGACACTGTTTCTTTGGTGAATTCCCTTACCGAGGACTTCAAACGTCGCCACCTCATTCCCGATCTTGTTTCCAAATACAAGGACGAGATTAAACTCGAGGATGGGATGAAGGTCCTCAAGCTCCTCACTATGAAGGTAATCCTCAAACATTTGACTTAAGCTTTCAGCTTCTTCCTCGAGATTAATACTCTTTTATTTCTCTTTCAGACGTTGAGTATAGCTCAAGGAATCTCTCTTCAAGGAATCGAGGAGGCCAAGAGAGCAGCTAGGATGGAGACCTTAATGGCTTCTAAGGACGGGAGGATCCTTGAGTTTGAGGCTTTGTTGAAAGAGCGTGATGACATAAAGAGAGAGGCTATGAAGGCCCGGGATGACCTTGGTGCTGCAAAGGACAAGGCCGAGGATGCGAGGCTCGAACTTCTGCAAAAGATAAAAGAGTTCGAGGGCAAGCTTGTAGAGATTAAGGAGAAGGTCTGGGAAGAGTTCAAAACCTCAGACGACTGTGACAAGATTAAGGGTGAGTACGCATCGGGGGCGTACTTCCACGCTCTCATGGAGGCTCGGGCCTTCCTCTATGCGAAATTACCCGACGTCACCCTAGATGACCTGAAGATGGTGCCTTCTATCGCCGATACTTTAGAGATCCCGGGTTCGGAGGACAGAGGAGTAGGTGGGAACGACGACGAGGAAGGCCTTGATGACGACGTGCAGATTGACACCCACAACCTTGACCCTCCCCTTGGCTATATAGGATAGTGTCCCCACCCCGATTTCTTATTTGTAATTTTTTGGAGAAGTTTTTTGCTTGACGATTATAAAATGTTTTTGCTAGTGAATGAACATTTCCTTTATGTATAATCTGTCAATTTCATCATGCCGATCTCGAGTACTTTGACATACTCGAGGCCATACACATCTCGAGCACACTAACTTTATAAAAGATGTAATTATGCATGTGATGTCCTCGGGTTAGTATTCTTGAGCATATGGTCTTGAGGCACTGCCTTTCCCATAATCTCGAGCATTAAAAATCTTTAGCTCCTAGAGACATCCTCGAGCATAAAAAATCTTTAACTCTACATCCTCGAGAATAAAAAATCTTTAACTCCTAGAGACATCCTCGAGCATGTTAAATTTTTAAGGACATAATCTCGCAAGTGATGTCCTCGATATAACATCATCGAGCAATATTTCTAGTCTAAGAGTAGCCTAGTATAATGATTGAGGACTCTTGTTCGTATCCGTTTCGAGGACTTTTCAGGTTCAGGGAACTATACTGGTGTTCTCTTTGTTGAGGTCTTGGGGGACGTATACCAAACGCTGCGAAGAATGGGACACCTGTAGTCACTATTAACCTGAGGAATGGTACCACTCATCGAGGACATTCGTTATTGTACGTTTTAGGCACAATACTCGTGTGTTTCGTTTTGAAGATTTGGGGGAGCCATATGGCTGACCACATCCCAGAAGTATACAGGGTTGCGCTGCGTGCGATATCTTGACGACATGGAGTCAAACCGTATCTCGAGGACACGGATTCAGGTGATATCTCGAGGACACTAAGTTGGACCACATCTCGAGGACTTTTAGTGAAAAACCTCTCGAGGACACGGATTCATATCATATCTCGAGGACATCGAGGATGTTAACTCTCGAGCCCAGTCAACCGAAGTCGTTGGTAGATCTAGGTGTTGATGTGTTGGGACATATCGCGTTGCTCAAGATTTTCGCATGGTGGTATTTTATGGATCAAGGCTTCTTATGGACAGGGGAAGGCTTTAAGTGTTTGCGTGGGGCAAGGTTTTGTGTACTTGCGTGGGGCAAGATTTTTAGTGCTTACGCGGGGCAAGGCTTTGTGTTGTTTGCGCGGGGAAAGACTTTTAGTGATTGCACGGGGCAAGGTTTTGTGTGCTTGCACGGGGCAAGACTTTTGGTGCTCGCGCGGGGCAAGGTTTTGAGGTGCTTGCATGAGGCAAGGCTTTGTGGTGCTTGCACAGGGCAAGACTTTGTGGTGCTTGCATGGGGTAAGACTTTTTTGTTATAGTGTGATATGTCATCGAATTTAACTTTAGTTGTAATATACTCTATAAATGGACTAGGCACGCAGGCCTGACAAAAAAAATTAGTTTTGGCACGTAGGCCTGACAAATGATAAAAAATTGACTTGGCACGCAGGCCTTATTAATGATAAAAATTTGACTTGGCACGCAGGCTTTATTTTTGAAACATGGTGGAGTGAGTTACTTGTAATATACCTTTAAGTTTTCGACGTTCCATGGTTTTGGGAGTGGTCTTCCCGAAGTATCCTTTAAATTGTATGCACCTCCTGGAAGTTGTCGTATGACTTCAAATGGCCATTCCCATACTGGACCGAGTTTTCCTGGAGTATGACCAGCGACTTCGGCCCTTCTTAACACCAAATCTCCAGCTTTGAATCTTCGTGGCCTTACCTTTCTATTGAAATACTTTGCTGTTCTGTCTTGGTAAGAGGTCATTCTTAAGGCTGTCTGATCGCGAACTTCTTCCAAGAGATCGAGATGCTCAGTGGTGTGTCCTGCTTCTTCAAGATCAAGTCTTCTTTTACTGGGTAACCTTATTTCAATGGGAATGGTAGCTTCGATTCCGAAAGCTAATATGAAAGGCGTCTCCCTAGTGGCAGTCCTGTGGGATGTTCTGTAAGTCCAAAGTATGGAGGGCAACTCGTTGGACGAGGCACTTCTTGCATCTCCAATCCTTGTTCGGAGGTCTTGCAATATAATCCGATTAGTAACCTTAGCTAGACCATTACTTTGGGGATGAGAAACTGATGTCAGACGGTGGTCAACCCCTAGGTTGGAGCAGAAATCCTTGAATTGTGCATTATCGAACTACCGACCATTATCAGTTATGAGGACCTTCGGTATCCCGAACCTACATATGATAGATCTCCAAACAAAAGTTCTTATCTTCGGTTCTGAGATCGTTGCCAAGGGCTCGGCCTTCACCCACTTGGTGAAGTACTCAACTGCTACAAATACGAACTTCAAGTGTTCCCTAGTTATTGGAAACGGACCGAGGATGTCGATTCCCCATTGCTCGAATGGGGCCAAGCAACTGATGCTGTGAGGTCTTCTGTGGGAGAGCGGATAACATTGCCAAACTTCTGGCACTTGTCACACTTCTTCACATATTCTACAACATCCTTCTTCATGGTAGGCCAGTAATACTCGTACCTTATGAGTTTAAAGGCTAATGCCCGAGCTCCTTGATGGTCCCCACATACTCCTTCATGAACTTCCTCCAGGGCTTGGGAGGATTCCGAAGGCTTAAGGCACCTAAGGTACGGAAGTGTGAGGCTTCTGCAAAATAAGACCCCATTAATAATACAATACCTTGGAGGTTTTGACCGGACGTTCTTTGCTGCCTGACGATCTTCTGGAAGATTGCCATTTGTTTTGAAATCCACAATTGGGTCCATCCATGATGGCTCATGATCAATGTCCATGACCCTAATAGTTGGATTGATGCTAGGCTCAATCACAAATCTGACATGTACTGTCCTGTCAAGTCCATCTATACCCATAAACACCAGATAAGGCATCTGCCTTGTAATTGTCAGCCCCGACAATCTTCACAATTTCACACCTCTTCAATTCTCGTTGGAGATCATGAACTTTTAAGCAGTATAATCTCATTTTTTTGTCTTTCTTCTCGAATGTACCGTCAATCTGGCCAACCACCAACTGTGAATCACTAAAAATTTTGATGCTTTCAAGTTCGAGACTAATGGCAAGTTCCATGGCTATCATGGCAGCCTCATACTCTACTTCGTTATTGGTTTCCTCGAATTCGAACCTGAATGCACACTGAATGTCCATGAGCATGTCCGAGCTCGCGATGATGAGCCCGGAACCCGAGCCCGAGGAGTTTGATGCTCCATCCACGAAAATTTGCCAAACATCTGTTGTATTGCTCGAGCTATCATCCGGTCCCCGAGGCCTTGGGGTGAGTTCTGCAATGAAATTCGCTAAGGCTTGGGCTTTGATGGATGGACGAGGTTTGAACTCTATGTCAAACTCTCTAAGTTCAATTGCCCACTTTAGTAACTTGCCCGAGACGTCTGGCTTTTGAAGGATGTGTTTCAGAGGTAGGTTAGTGAATACCACAATGGGATGAGACTAAAAATATTATCGAAGCTTTCATGCTGCCACTATTAGGGCAAAGGCAAGTTGTTCGGCCAAAGTGTACTTGGTCTCTGCATCAAGTAGGACTTTACTCATATTGTAAATGGGTTGCTGGGCTCTGTTGACCTCTTTTACCAAGACGCTGCTCACTGCGTTTTGAGACACGGTTAAGTACAATAACAGAGTATCCCCGGGCTCCGGTTTAGTGAGGATAGGAGGAGACGCCAATGTTTGTTTGAGTTCTTGAAAAGCCCTTTCACACTCTTCATTCCATTCAAAGGATAGGCTGCGTCTAAGAACTTTGAAGAAAGGAAAGCACCTGTCCGCTGCTCGGGACATGAACCTATTTGGGGCTGCTACCCTACCTGTCAATTTTTCCACCTCTTTCTTAGTCCTGGGCGATTCCATTGCTACCAAGGCCTGGATCTTATTGGGGTTTGCTTCTATCCCCCGGTGAGTGATCATAAAGCCTAAAAATTTTCCCGAAGCTACACCGAATACACACTTCTCTGGATTGAGCTTCATCCGATATTTTTGTAGGGTGGCGAACACTTCCTCCAGGTCGGATATGTGCTGCTCTACCTTCTTACTTTTCACTACCATGTCATCAACATAGGCCTCGATATTCTTCCTGATCAAATCAACGAAGACTGTGTTGATGAGCCTCTGATATGTTGCCCCGGTATTTTTCAACTCAAATGACATTACCCTATAGCAGTATATGGCTGAATCAGCCATGAATGAAGTCTTTTCTTGGCCTTCCTTGGCCATGAGGATTTGATGATACCCCGAGAATGCATCTAAGAAGCTGTACAACTTATGTCCGGATGTGTTGTCCGCAAGATTGTCTATCCCGGGGAGTGGTAACTATCTATCCCATCGGTAAAGTCGATGCAGACTCTCCACTTACCATTGGCCTTCTTCACAAGAACAACATTAGCGAGGCAATCGGGGTATTGGATTTCCCTTGTGAACCTTGCTCTCACCAATTTGCCGACCTCTTCCTGAATAACCACATGTCTTTCAGGCACAAGCTGCATTTTCTTTTACTTGACAGGTTTGGTCCCTGAGCTTATATTGAGTCTATAGACTGTCACTTCAGGGTCTATCCCTGGCATATCATTGAACTTCCATGCAAAAACATCGATGTTGAGGAGCAGACTATTGATGACCTCTTCCTGGAGGTTGGCCATGAGATCTCGACCAATAGTTATCGTTTTTCCATGCTCGAGCTCGACCACTTCCAATTCCTCAATCGGGGAAAGTCTATCCCTTGGCTCAAGCTCGAGGTCGGAAAGTTGCAGGACGTTTGTACTCATTCTTCGAATGCTAGTAACATAGCACTGTCCGGTAGCTGTTTGGTCTCCTCGAACTACTCCGATGCCATGGCCTGTTGGGAACTTCATGGCCAGGTGAAAAGTTGATACAATGGCTTGAATCTTGTTTAGTAGGGGTCTTCCCAGAATGATGTTATAAGCCATAGAAGTGTTAACCACTTGGAAGGGTGTGATCTCCGTCACTTGTACATTGTCGAAACCCAAAGTACGCGGGAGCTCCACGATTCCTTCCAGGATAATGATTCCACCACCAAATCCCTGTAGAGAATTTTGACTTCTTTGAGCTGTTTGGGAGAGATCCCTACTTTAGTGAAAGCCTCTTGTGAGAGTATATTTGTTGCACTCCCATTATCAATCAGAATCCTCTTTACTTCGAAATTAGCTACAATTGCAGAGACGACCAGGGCATCGTCATGAGGATATGATACTCCTTCCAAATCCCTTGCCCCAAAGGTGATGTCTTTTGAGTTTATCACTGGATTCTCTTGAGGTATGAGCATGTTGGCGGGCATATTGTTTTCGTCCACTATTTGTGTCTCTTCCGGATGCTACGCCTCTAATGATAATATTAATTGTCCCGACATCAACAGTGGTTTGAGTACTGTTTCCTGCTCCAGGCTCTTTCCGATTGTCACAATCATTCCTCGGGCGTTTATCATGACCAATGTAATTCCTTAAGAGTCCTCTTTTAATGAGGGCTTCAATTTCTCGCTACAAGGCTTGACAATCCTCCGTGGTATGCCCATGATCTTGGTGAAATTCACAATACTTGCTCCTATCTCTTGTGTCAGGGGGTGACTTCATTATTGAAGGCTACTTCAACTCTTTCATATCCTTGATCTCCATTAAGATATTTACCTTGGAGGTGTTCAACCGGGTAAGAGGCCCTAGTGGGCCTTCATTCTTGCGCTTCTTCTGAGGATTCTCTAGCCGAGAAATGGGATCACGTTGCTTCTTGTTCTCGACCTTTTCGTGGGAAGGACCAGATCTCCTTAGATTCAACGTTTCCTCCATATTAATGTGTTTTTCAGCTCGAGTAAGGAGCTTGGTCACTGTCTGTGGCGGGGTCTTTGATAAGGACATCTTGAAGGCTTCATATCTTATGGCATAAGTGAGGGCGGAGACAATCGCTATGATGTGCAAGTCGGGTATTTGAAGTCTTTCCTTGTTGAACCTCATCATAAATCCTCGCAGGGTCCTTGGCGAAGTTGCATGAAAGAGGCCGCAGTTTTTCTGATTCGCTTGCTACTTGCAAAAAAGCCTGAGAACTTATCAGCCAAATCTGAGAATGAGGCTATGAAGTTGGGCTCCAATGTTGAGAACCAATCCCTAGCAACGTTTGTCAGCGTTTGCGGGAAGCCCTTGCACATAACTTGATCCGACACAACTTGCAAATTCATGACATCAGTATATACATTGAGATGATTGATTGGATCGATCGTCCCATCATACTCTTTAATGCAAGGATATTTGAATCTGTCAGGCAGGGGATATGACAATATCTCTGGGGTGAATGGAGTGTTAGGGATAAAATCCGTTGGCCTCTAAGCATTCCGTTGCAAGCCAGCTGTAATTCCTTCTTAACGATCCGAGCAATCTCTCCGGAATCCATAGCAACCGATCTCGAGCCCGAGACCATGTTACGAATACCCGAGGTACCTACTCCACCAGTTGCGAGGTTTGGTGCTCGGGTTCGAGCATCAGCCATAAAACCACCATGCCCTGCTTGCACCGGTGACAAATGCGAATTTCTTTGACTTAACAACTGCATTAGCGTGGCCACCTGCTGACGGAGCTCTTCGAAGGCTTCAATTGTGACGACCGCGGTCTGGGGTATGGGCACTCCTGACGACTCTTCTTGATGAGCCGGTTGATCTTCTGCAGGATGAGGGGATGAGAGTGGATGAGCTTGCGGGGCAAATACCTGATCGTGTGTTAACCATGACTTTTGGTAGCGTTTCCCACAGATGGCGCCAATGATGCTATAAAAAATTGTACCCGTTGATTTTTCGAGCTTGAGGAGTTTGAATTTGCACGATCGTAGTCTTCTAGTACCAAAAACAAATGCAACGAGGTATGTTCTCGTCGTCCCTCCGATACTTAAGTCAGAAAGAGAATTATGTGCGTGAGGCTATAAATTGAGAATAATCAAAACGTACCTGAAGTCTTGTTTGGGATTGTGCCAGTTGGATGTATTTATCCAATGAAGTCTTGTTTGTGAGGAATGTCCTACTCGTAATGGAACTGTTTCACTAGTGGTATTAGAGTTGATATAGAGTTCTTGGACGTTTAGGTGTCCGTTCGTTGGGCGCACACGTCTCAAAGATCTGTTAATGAATGATGACCCAAGGACATATTTTCAAGGACCATAGGGGGTGAGTTTTCGTATTCGTACGAGCAAAGTCCCCGAGATACAATCCTTGATGATTAAAAATTATCTCAAGGACTAAAAAAAAATTTTCAGGAACATTTGGCAGAAAAGTGAGGTGGAGCATGTAGGGAGTCCTTGAAGAAAAAGGTCCTTGGGTATGCAATATTGGTATTATCAGGTACCAAATGGGGCTTCAATTATAATTTTTCATATAAAATTTTATAATTTAATTAAAAGTAGATATTTTTCACCCAAAAAATGAAAAAATAAAAAAAAAGTTACAAGAATTCAATTTAATTTTTTTTATAGAAAATAGAAAGAAAGATAAATGGAATACAATCAATAGAAAAATAAATAAATTTTAATCATACATGTCCATCGAAAATTAAATAAAAGAAAAATTTTAAAAAAATTTTTTTGTGAAAATCTGCCAAAATCTCGTGATTAATGAGTGACAAATTTTAAAATATTATATGAATACATTTTGTTTAAAAGTGAGTACTCCAAAATTTTTTATAAAAATATCTAAAAGTCGTTAAAATTTAAATGTTCTATTAAAAATCTTAATTCAATACACACCCCTTAAAATAACGTATAATCGAGTGGATACTAACGTGCACACCAAAAATTGGACTCCCTGCAACCTGGTTTGAAGGTTCAACCTGGAACCGCCCGCCCATAGTTTTCACTTTTCAGGGGGTGCAAAGTCCGCTTTCTCTTCCCCTTTCTTCGCCTCATTTCCACCTATAAAATCAATCCGATTTTGTGCTGTGTTGTATTCTCTCTCTCAAATCTTTTCATCAACAAACCACATCATTACAATCTCCGTTTCCGCGTTTCAGCCGAACCGGATGGCGGAATCTACCATCACCAACTCAAAATTTGAATCAATCAGAGAATGGGTCGTTCAACACAAGCTCCGTACCGTTGGTAAGTTTTTAGATATCAAATGAACAATTATATTTCGACCTTGTCAATTACGAAGTTCATTTTCCTTGAAAAATATGCATTAATTTGGTTTTGTGAATGAAGTTTTAGGATCGAATTTTGTAGTTGTGCGCCGATGTTTATTATATTGTTTCGGGTTCCAGCTGATGCTTTGAATTTGTATTATTAAAAGGGAGTCTATGGGCGAGCGGTGTAATTGGATCCTTGGCTTACAATTGGTCTCAGCCTGGCAAGACAAGTGTCAAGATAATTCACGCTAGGTAACTATTATTCATAATTCTTCGTATCAGGGATCTAGATTTTGGAGGCCTTCAATTTATGAAATTTAAATGCAGGCTATATAGAACTGCTTTTGAACTTGTTTCGATGATTATCTAAAACTGTTTCGTCGGGCTAAAAGAGCTTTTAGAAAGCTGAGGAAGCATCCTAAGGAATCTCCTTTACAAGATGCTGAAGCCCATAAACACTTACCTATCATGTTGTAAAAGAATGCGGATTTAGATGGTCTGGCCGTTCGTGTTTATCGGTTTTCAATTCAAAGAAGCTCCTCTTCACAGGGACAATTAGATCCTATTAGAACAATTCACGAGACGGAGAAGTAGATCAAGATCAACATGGCTTGATATGGTTGAAAAGATTTGATTTTCTTTGGATCTTTTAGGCAGATGGGGTGTCTAATGAGAGATGAATATAGGAATTTTATATAGTAGATCTCGAGTTTCATTAGACACAAGTTGTAGTTTTTGTTCTTAGACATAAATATTATCACTTTGGCATTCTATATGGCATGGTAGGGTTAGTAATGCCTCCAATGATTCCTAGGTTTTCTAATATTTTAAAAATACTATACAGGAAAAATATGATTTAAACATGGATGATAATGTACAAAGGGACCTTTCCCTTCAGGAGAATAGGGCTGGGGTGGTTTTGTGTTTATAATCTGTTATTCATTTCGCTTCCTGTTTTCATTTCTCATCGTTACACAGATCATAACATGAACATTAAATGTTGGATCAGCATCCTGACTCTTTTTCTCCCTTGCTTATATGAATACAATATCCACCATCCATGGTTCTTTTTGGGAAATTTCGTTGCGTATACTAAAGAACGAAAAAAATTCAGGTTGCACGCACAAGCTCTAACGCTGGCTGCACTGGGTGGAGCTGCAGTTGTTGAGTACTTTGACCGCAAAGCTGGAAAAAATGCCGATCCACATGCCAAGTTCCTCTCGTTGAATACCTACTCACAAAAGGATTAGACAGACTACATTATGGAGGCTAGAAATGTCTCTTGCAAAAGTCCCATGTTTATACCTCTCCTAGGTCGAAAAATACAATTTTGTATTTGTAACACGTGACAATTTTTTATGTTAGGATTATTTCATTTCCATTTGAAATAATTCTTACAGGTGGCATGTCCTGTACCACGGTTTCATTTTATTATTAAATGGTCGTAAGTGAATGGTTTTTTTTTTTTTTGAAAAATTTCCGAGTTGACAGTTGAATCTTTCATACTTCTCCGAGTAATTTGTTTTTGCCTTTTTTAAGGGTAACTCCACCAAGGGTCTCAACCTTTTGTAATTGTGGCGTTGGGGTCCCCAATCTATCATTTGCGGCATCCATGTCTCCAATCTTAAAAACCTTTGTGAGCTTCATTCGGAGCTAACCGGAAAGTGCCTAATTGGAATAGCTTTATTCCTTGATGTAAATGTTAAAAGTGTGTGACTTTTCAAATGAGCACTAGTTTTTTTTTTTTTTTTTTGATCGGTAAATATAAATATATAGATAAAAAATGTACCATGTACAAGTACACCGGACATACCCAGACAAGACAATGTTCATAATTAAATAAAAGTACACCGGACATACCCGGGCGAATCAATGTCCATAAATGTACATAAAAGATCAATGATCAAAATACTAATAAACCCCATTAGCAAGAGAATCAAAACATTCGGATACAAAACGAATATAACTTTGTATACGTGTGTTTTGATTTTCCTAACAATAGATTCAACTTGCACTTTCGTACCATAAAAAACACAACAATTCCTAACCATCCAAATGTAGTAGACTGTAGTAGCAAAAGCAATCCGTTTAACGCGGCTCGGCCAACTCTTCCTCCGCACTTCTTTTTTCAACCATTTAAAAGAGCTTAGCAAAGTAGACATGAAATGCCTGATACCCAACCAAAATCTGATCTGTTTCCATATTTCGGAAGTGACCCGGCATCCAAAAAACAAGGGCTGGACAGATTCGTCCAGCACCTCACACAGTGGGCAGATACGGTCCATCTCCAAGTGCAATAGTTTGTCCCTCGTCTGGAGCTTACAATGGACAGTTAACCATAAAATAAACGCATGTTTGGGAGTGATGGAACCATCCCAAACCGTTCTGGACTAGAGAAGAAACCCCCCCCCCCCTTCGGCCTGAAGTACTCATAAGTTGCTGAAGTAGAAAAAATTCCAGAATCTATCCAGCTAAACAATCTGTCCATTTATCAAGTCCCTGTGATTTGTTTTAATCAAGTGAAATATTTTAAAGAGACATGGATGCCTTTCGGGGTTCATTTGACATCCGGCAAGACTAAGCACCATTTTAAATGGTACATTCTATTCTTCATATATATGGCACGGTGACAAAATAGTATTTTATAATGATAAATTATGGATAAAGCTCGTCACATCAATTGAAAAACCTTTGGCCTCAAAACATCGACACCGAGTTCTCAATAAAAAAATACTTATTGAATCATTATAGCTACTTAAGTCATTGCAATGTCTCTAGATATTATGTTAGTTAGCTGCTCTAAGCCACAAAACAGAATGGTGACTTTTCAAATGGCACCTTACTATTTTATTTTTATTTTTCCAAACAAACAACGTTCTCTTTATTTTTTACTCAATTATAATCTCGTGTACAACTTGCAAAGCATAAGTTACACTATCACAGACAAATACATCAATGTTACTTTTCAATCAACACCAATTAATAACGCCAACTTTTCAACCAATATCAACAAAATAAAGGAAAACAACATATCAATACCAAGCTTTCATCCAACACCTACAAATTAAAGCCAGTCAAATCAATAATTAAAAACTATATATGTGTATCAAAACAGAGCATAGGAATTATAAATTAGCCAAAAATCTGCTTCAAAGTTGTGGATCAAAATTGACATATAGCACTGTCGTCATTATGTCCAAAAATGTATAGACATGAGCACAAAATTCTCAACTTTGATATCAAATGATATAGGATAGGGTAATTGGCACAAAAAGTCCCTACCTTTCAAGTCTATTGTGGAAAACGTCCCTACCTTTCATTTTTTGGTATTTTTGCCCTCATTTCAACCTTTCTTTGCGCTGGACGTCCTTCGGTCCATATTCCGTCAGTTTTTCCGTTAATTAAAGGTAATTGGCACAAAACGTCCCTACCTTTCAAGTCTATTGTGGAAAACGTCCCTACCTTTCATTTTTGACATTTTTGCCCTCATTTCAACCTTTCTTTGCGCTGGACGTCCTTCCGTTTATATTCCGTCAGTTTTTCCGTTAATTAAATACAAAAATACCTTTTTCTTTCCATAAACAAGGGTAAAATTGTCCTCACCCACTTCACCCCTTTTTCCCGCCATCAACTTAGTTCATAAGTAACAGTAGCAGCAACATGAATCTGAAAATACTTTAAATGATTAAGTTAAATAAAGAAAAAATATCGTGAACACATTATATTTCACAATTCCACAGCTACTGTTGCTGTCATCTTGTGTCACTGGAAAAATTTAGAAAGACATATTAAATGGGTAGTCAATTTATAATGAGTCAATTTAAAATGAGCCATTCATCTTCTCCATTGAGCCAAAAAGAGCCATTCACCATTTTGGCTCATTATAAATTGACTACCCATTTAATATGTCTTTCTAAATCTTTCCAGTTACACAAGATGACAACAAAATTAGTTGTGGAATTGTGAAATATAATGTGTTCACGATATTTTTTCTTTATTTAACTTAATCATTTAAAGTATTTTCAGATTCATGTTGCTGCTACTGTTACTTATGGACTAAGTTGATGGCGGGAAAAAGGGGTGAAGTGGGTGAGGACAATTTTACCCTTGTTTATGGAAAGAAAAAGGTATTTTTGTATTTAATTAACGGAAAAACTGACGGAATATGGACGGAAGGACGTCCAACGCAAAGAAAGGTTGAAAGGTTGAAATGAGGGCAAAAATGCCAAAAAATGAAAGGTATGGACGTTTTCCACAATAGACTTGAAAGGTGGGGACGTTTTGTGCCAATTATCCTTTAATTAACGGAAAAACTGACGGAATATGGACGGAAGGACGTCCAGCGCAAAGAAAGGTTGAAATGAGGGCAAAAATGCCAAAAAATGAAAGATATGGACGTTTTCCACAATAGACTTAAAAGGTAAGGACGTTTTGTGCCAATTACCCATATAGGATATTACCACCACTTTGTCCAAAGACAATAGCTTATGACGGAAGTGCAACCTACCATATATCACCCAAAATCAAGTTCGGGATTATAGTGAATGCAACAGGGTAGTTGTCATGACATATTACTTTGTCCAAAGACAATAGTTCATTTCTTATTGTTACACACAGATCATAACATAAACTTTGAAATCTTTGATCAGCTTACTAACTCTTCCCCCCTGCTTATATGAATACAATATATGCTGTCCATGTTTCTTCTTTTCAGGTCGGAAATTTCGTTGCCTACATTAAACTCAGGAAAAAATTTCAGGTTGCACGCACAAGCTCTAACGCTGGCTGCTCTGGCTGGAGCTGCAGTTGCTGAGTACTATGACCAGAAAGCTGGAAAAATGCCGATCCACATGCTAAGTTCCTCACTTTGAATACTTATTCGCAGAAGGATCAGACAGACTACATTATGGAGGCAACAAATGTCTCGTGCAAGAGTCCCATGTTTATACCTCTCCTAGGTGAAAAATACAATTTTGTATTTGTAACATGTGACATTTTTTATGTTAGGATATTTTATTTCCATTTGTCATAATTCCTTATTTTTTTTTTTTTTATTAAGGTGTCCGCCTTCGACGACTATTCCTTGGGTCTGTGATCCGATCCCTCTTTACACAGACCAATTAAACCACGGGATGTGCCTCCTACTGACCAGGATCCGAACGCCTCTCCAACTGAACTGTCAAAGTGTCTAGTGGGCCAACCTACGTTGCGCCTTATCATTCCAAGATATTTTATTTCCATTTGTCATAATTCTTACAGGTGGCATGTCCTGTGCCATGGTTTCATTATTATTAAATGGTTCAAAGTGAATGTTTTATTTTGAAAAAAAAAATCTTATTGACAGTTAAATTTTCATAGTTTCTAAATATTTTTTAGTTTTAATTTTTAATGGTAAACTCCATCGAGAGTCCCCAACCTTTTGTAAATGTTCATGTGGCATATATGTCTCCAATCTTAAAACCTGCGTGAGCTTCATTCCGAGCTAATAGAAAGGACCTATTTGGACTATAAACTGGCATGGTAGGTATATTAGGAAAAAAAATATTATTTCAACCAAATTAATTACATTTTCTTAATTTGTGTGAAAATGGAAGCAAGTATATCTTTATCGGACAAAGGGAATGTAATATTTTCCAGAAATTTTGATGCTTTTTGTGGGGTCAATTTGACATCTTGTAACAAAACGATACTCAGCCCCTGTTTGACAAATATGATTTATATTTTAGTGATGGATGGTATAATCGATATTTTAAAAATTGACCCAACCATCGACCCCAAAATCAAAATTTTGACCGTTATTTCAATATTTCAACCATTATATTTGACCTTTTCTCACACGGGTAGGATCCACTTTTTTCTCTAATGGTCAAAAAAAAATTCTCAAATCACTACCTAACAAATCCTTAAAATTTTAATAATGGTCAAAAAATCAATTGTCAAATCACTACCGTACAAACCCTTAAAATTTTAAAAATATACATTTACAAAAATTAAAAAAATTTACATTTAAAATTTTTAAAATATACACATTTACATAGGTTGAATTACGGGTTTTTCAAAGATTGACCAATTTAACGGGTTTTGGGACAAGTTTTTAATTAGAAGTTTTATAAGCCTAACCAGACTGATTTTAGTCCCGATTTTTCCTATTGAACAAGTTAGGTTGATTCGATTTTTAAACATCGGGGATGACTAATTAAAAAGTTCAGTGATTAATAGAGTAATTTTTAAAATTCAATGACCCAGTGAAAATTTATCACAGTTTGACGATGATTCATTTTATTAACCCACTAATATATATTACTGTCACTTTGTTTGAAATCAATAACTCATTTCAAAGGTGCAATTCATCATATATCACCTAAAATCAAGCTCACAATTATATGAAATGTACCAGGGGTCGGGCGAGGTAGGTCAGGTTTGACCATTACAATCGTTGCTTTGTTTGACGTCCCATTTAATATTAATTTATTTTTAATGTTATTTATTTATATTTTAGCACAATGTGAATCCAAAGCATAAAAATAAAATAAGTAGATTTAGCCCCTGTTTGACCCCCATTTTTGGTAATGAAAATGAGGGAAATAGTGTTTTGTTGAAAAAATGAGTGGTTGAAAAAGAAGGAAAAATTTTCGATTTACGTGTAATATTATTTTATAAAAGATTGTGTGGTTGAAAATAAGAGAGAAAAAAATAGAATGTAATGAAATGTAATTTAATGGGAATCAAACAAGGGCTTAGGTTGATTTCGAAAAATTCAGGAAATTTCGTCATTCTAGTCTTATTCAGGAATGGAAAAAATTAGCATCCCTACTCGAAAAATTTGCCCAATGTGAGGCTTACCCTCGTTTAAATCATGCTCATGGATTAAAAATTCATAGCAAACGTTTCAGATACTATCATTTGCCTCGTTTGATAGATATAAGTATTCTTGAAGTTCATCCAACACTCAAAAGTTCTTTAATTTTCTCAAAATGAAATCATTTGAACGGGCCGGAGGCCATTTCAGGAGCCAAATTCAAAAATACCGGCCTGAACCAGATAGGGTTTGTCTAGGCCCAATTCATGTTTACTCTTATAAACCCTAACCCTAATTATTCATCTGCGCCATTTCGCGGCTGTTCTATCTCACCAAGCAGAATAATCAGCCTCTGGTCAGCTCGTATTACTTGTAAAAATCCATCTATTATACGTATTTATATATTTTCTGTCTTCGTTATGTCTGATTCTTACTCTAGTTTTTCTGAAATTATTTCATACTTTGTGAAGGAAGAATTTGATTGAAACTAAAGAAAATGAGTAAAGGAGTAGCAGGCGGCGCTGTGAAGGGAGGGAAGAAGAAGGCGTCGACGTTCGTGATTGACTGCTCAAAGCCGGTGGAGGATAAGATCATGGACATTGCTTCATTGGAAAAGTTCCTCCAAGAACGCATCAAGGTCGGCGGCAAGCCCGGTGCCCTCGGTGACTCCGTTACTGTCACCCGCGATAAGAACAAGATTACCGTCGTTGCCAACGAGACCAGCTTTTCCAAGCGGTAACATTATAATTTCACTACCTTTTTAGATTGATTGTGCTTTTCTAGAGCTAGATGAATGTTAGTGATTTGGTACGGTTATTTTAATTCGTTACCTGTTAATTACACGCTGGGAGAAATTAGTTTATGTTAGTTTTAATGCTTTTTCTTTTTTATAAACACGCATGAAAGTAAATTGGATAGTAAAAATGAGGTTTTGAAATTGGGTCTGGAGTCTATTGTGTTTGAATCAAGTTATTGATATTGTCAGTGGCTAACCCAGGAATGGAAGTTAGCTAGGGCAGGCGGTAGTTGACCGTCAACGTCAACGACTATAATTGTGAGGTCATCTATTAACATTTAATTAAATGATATTAAAAATTCTTCAATCTATATGTAAATGCAAAAAAACGTAAAAATTATATACATGTGAAAATATAATTCGATAGTATTAGAGGATCAATACACATAGTCTCTTACCAGACATATAATGATTAGTACGTAAATATTATTGGATTGTTTAAAGTTATTTATGAAGTACCAGAAAATTTGAATATTGAGCGCGCCATCTCTAAACATACATCCGACATCTCTAAAGAAAAGTTTCTCATCAATCACAAGTAAAACTAGTAAAAGGAAACCTAAGTTGCAGCCCAAAGGTGAGAGAGATTGGATTTCTCAGATCAAAAATTATTATAGTTAACCCCCTAGTACCATGAGAGCAAAATTATCAACTAATAAGAATTGAACATACCGCCATTGGCTATTTGTTGCATCCAGTTTCTAACATCAAATGATGATAGTTGCGACCTCGAATAAAATGCTGCCACTTGTCCATTTATGGAATTATGCAATTAGGTAAAGAGTTTGCACCTTTGGGGTTTCAATCAGAGCTTCAGCCTTTCCCAATCGCCTTAGGTTTGCCTTTTATGATTTGGGGGAAATTGAAATTTGAAAATGACCATGAATTGATTAATGATTCATTGATTTGGATTTTGGGCAATTGGATTTGGGCCTAATGTTTTTAAACAAAAAGAAGCTCATTACATTCAATTGTCATCAGCCCAAAAGAAAAAAGGGAAAAAAACACAGTCTTCTTCATTTCTTCTTCCTGCCTCTCCGACTTCCTCCATGACTGACTCTTTGCAAGTCTACAACTGCAAACCAAGCTATCGGTTGCAACATAATTTAATCATCTATCATCTAGTTTCCTTCCATTCTGCGCTCAAGCTTTTGGAGACTGCAACAATGGAACTGCAACTTCCACTCGGCGGTCCCGGCGGCTATTGAAGACTCCGACGGATCTAGCTAGGGCGGCCGCTCTAGCTCGCCAGTACCTGGATCCGCTACTGGATATTGTGCCAAAGTAATGGTCAGCTTAGTTATGCCCATAAGAAATTGACATTACTCCTCCTAAGATATACAATGATTCGGTAATGTTTGGTCTAAGTAAAAAATGATTTTTGAGGGGAAGATTATACTCATAGTTCCGCAATCCTTTATATAAGCATTGTGCAGACATGCACATCCATGTGAAGCTACAAGAAAGACCTTTTTCTCAAGTTTCTTTGTTATTTATGAACAGATATTCCTATAAAGTGGTAATTTGATAGGATAATTAGAAGAATTTGAGATATCGAAATTGGCTTTGTATAGTTTTATTTCGCTATCCATGTCATCCTATATTAGTTAACATTTTCAATCTTTCGAGGGAGAAACTTGTATTTGTTGGGGAAGTTCAGATTTAGATCTTTGACCTTAAATGGGTAGAGGGAGCTGAATAATGATTAATGAATAAAGGAGCTACTTTCATGTCATTAAGGGATTATTGAGGATTTGCTTAGTCCATGTTTGGCTAATTTTTTATAACTCATTTTTCAACCACACAATTCATGGGATGCACAACGTTTATCAAATTTTCAACTACATATTTTGTCAATTTCTATCAATCTGCTAAAAATCTGATTTTTAGCAAAATGTAATTTGATGCAAAGAACTACATTGTTTATCTTTTGGCCTTTTTTTGGACAATAACACAAGCTTAAGTGCAAGCAGAAGCTATTTTCACGGGAAGTAATGTTTGCAGCGGTGTTTATTTTGACACAAGGATTACTTTTGCAAATTACTTGGTTTGTCGATGCTATTTCATATACGTGTTTGTTATTTCTTATTCAGTGATGCAATTAACTGGCTTGTTATTCTGATAATCATTTGGTGCTCAGGTACTTGAAGTATTTGACGAAGAAATATCTGAAGAAGAACAATGTGCGTGATTGGCTGCGTGTGATTGCTTCTAACAAGGATAGAAATATTTATGAGCTGAGGTACTTCAACATTGCCGAGAATGAGGTTGAGGACGAAGAGTAATGGAAGAAAACTTATTATTTATATTTCCCAAGTGGATTTTTGTTTTGCCTAATGTTGCCTGTGTTGGACATAAGTTTCAACTTTGTTTTCGGATCAAAGGGTTTACATGTTTGCTATTCTTATTTGAAATGAAAAATAGCATGTGCTATATAATGAAGTTAACTATCAGCTCGGGCCATGTTTGTGGTTGATGAGATTGTTATCACGCGAATGGTTATGATTTGCTTGTGGATTCTTGCTATTCTTGTATCTAGTCCATAACTGAATATGTACAAGCTGAGCTCAAGTAATGCCACGGAACTTCTACATAAATACCCGTATTCATTCATGTATATTGGTAACTCGAAGGGTTGCCATTTTCATAATAGGTTGATGCTCGAGCGGTTTGCTTTTGATTGACTACATTGGCAAGCGAAGTATTTATTCCATAATCCCTGTTTTACTAGGTCATGTAAACCAATTAATTGATGATAATATCCTTTTTGGTGGAGATTAAAATTAGAGTTTTAGTAAATTTTGATAAAAATTGATGAAATGTGATTGAAAAGTTAGGAGTCCTATTAAATATATTATTAAAATAAGTTGTTGATATTGACTCAGATTAAAATTTAAAATTTAATCCCTATAAAAGAGTGGCTTTGCTGTATAGTGGGTGTTTGACACTCATTTTCATGGAAAAATGAATTTTAAAATAGCATATTGAGTGTATTGATAAAAAAAAATAAGGAAAAGTTTTTTTTATATATGTGTAATATTATTTTAATGAAAAAGTGTGATTGAAAAGAAAAGAGAAAATGGGAATCAAAGGGGGCCATAGTTTACCTTTAATTCTTCGATGATATAGAGAGTAATCAGTTATGACACTACTCAAGTAGTACCTTGTAATTTTCCCATCGGATGTTGTCCAATCTATCTTACCGATTTCAAAGCCAATGATTCAAGAACTTATGACATAAAATTTTCATTGCTCAAAAGATTTGAATAATACCTCAATATATCATAATGATCGTTTGAGGCAAGCCATTGAGAAGTTGAAGATTGAATATCTGAATATCACAATTATCTATTGTGATTACTACATTGCCTTCGCATGGCTTCTATCTGAAGCTCGGTTTGTTGGCAAGGCAACCAAGATGGTACCGTCGTGCATTTCGTGAGGCTGATGATGTGCCAGGATTCTTGCTTGCTGGTGCATTCCAACATCGATCATGATCTGTCTTCTCATGAAATATCGAGCTTTGTGATTACATGCTCTGGTAATACATGTTCGTCATATGAAGCACTGATCCTAACATGACCTTTGCATGATCCAAAGGTCATCTCTCTCTCTCTTCATCTATATATTCACGTCGTTATTTTGTGAATTATAATGAACAACTAAGTATGAAGACCATAATATTTGATCAGACTAGCCTTTCTGATGTGATCATCATATTCTTTACTCAATTTAATCACTAAGCAGCAACTAGCCTCATTCTTGCTCTCATACTTTATATTTTATCCAAATCAAACCGAGTTTACCTTCTCGACTTCATATGCTTTCGTGGTCAGGATATTGACCGAGTTCCCATCTCCGTTTTAATCGAACAAACTGAATTCAATAGCAGTTCAAGAAGTCTCGAGTTTCAAAGGCAAGTAGCCAAAAGATCAGAAATTGGCAATGAAACATGTTGCCTCCAGGAATTCATTTATTTCCTCCTGATCATTCTATGAATGCTAAGATGGAAGAAGTTAAAACAGTACTCTTTTCAATAGTCGAAAATCTTATCTCAAAGCACGAGATAAATCCAAGAAGCATAGATACACTAATCACAAATTATAGCCTCACCAGTCCAACTCCTCTGGCTTCACACATTGTAAATAGAATTGGTCTTAGAAGCAACGTAAAGAGCTTCTATCTCTTGGGAATGGGTTGTAGCGCGGGAATTTTGAAGATAAGCTTGGCTCGTGATCTACTCAAAGTTCACAAGAATTCCATGGCATTGATTCTCAGCTTGGAGTACCATGACCACGAACATTTATCAAGGGAATGTCAAGTCAATGCTTCTTGCTAATTGCTTGCTTTGAAATGGGTGGAGCCGGGATTTTACTGTCGAACAAGAAATGTGACGGAGAGAAAGCAAAATAAGAGTTGCAACATGTAGTCAGGACTCACTCAGGTTCCAAAATTGGAGCTTACAAGTGCTTTATACAGGATTTGGACGACGATGAAAATATTGGAGTCTCTCAAGAACAATCCTTCAAATAAGGCAATACGTCCCCTTCCATTACGTACTTATACTTAGTCATGCTATGTGTACATCTGGATTGACACCCACTCACATGGGGTGGGGCCCACGGATCATAAAGTAATCACGAGTTCTACTCATGTGAGGGGTGTCATCCTGGGTGTGAACCCCCAAATGTACAAATAGCATTATTTATACGATCGCGCTACTCGTACTCGCTGCCTTACATGCCAGTTTACACGGTGGCGTGTCGCGTTTTAACGAAGTCGGGTCAAAACTTAAACCATTTATCTGGGTCAAAAACTTAAACCGGCCCACTTACTGAGCAGACATATTCATCATTTTCACTTGCACCATTATCCCCAAATCAGAGAGAACCCTTGGAGGTGAAAATTGGTTAAAAGTCCAGCACTCCATCTCAGCCGGAGTAAGAAGCCAGCGATTAATTTATCAATCGTCTCCATGTTTGGGTTTTCCAGCCTAGGTTAAGCTCGCGGTTTCCTTTTTTTTTTTTTTTTTTTGTAGTCGTAAGATGGGAGCTTCACCGTGTGCAAATCGACCGTCTCTAACGCCATCCATCGCCTCCGACGGAATCTAGCAGCACACATTATGTAAGCATGATATATTTGGCATCCATTTTCCTCGATTTTATTGTTTTTGAATAATAAAATAGTTCAAAGATTTTACAGTGGTCTGTGCTTGTAGATTACTGTAGCATAATATATGGGTCGTTTGTGTGCAGTAGCCAGGAAAGAACACTGGACTATGTCATAGCTTCGATAGAAGGGTTACTTCTTTACGGATTGCATGAAAAAAGGGCAATGCCCCCCTAGTGTAAAATTGGCTTTGTAAAGTGTTTTGAGGTTGAGAGTGAGACGAAGAACTAGGGGAAATTGTTCAATTGCTGCAGTGCTAATTGTAAATATTGGGAATTGGTCGACAATGGAGGATCAAGTAGCATTACTGTGAATGAGAATAATCATGTGGCTGTTGAGGAATTTGAACACTTCTCCCACTTGTTCCAATCTTTTTGTTGGGTAGCGGAAGAAAAAAATATTAAAAAGATTGAACATGACAATACGCAAGGCCAAGAGAAGTGCGGAAGTGGATAAAAAATGGAAGGGACCGGCATGATTAGTAGTTATGTTGTCATAAGTTTCGTTCCATACCACTTTTGACGTGTAGTATGTGTTCTTTCCAGTGTAGCTGGTGAACTATAAGAAAGTTGGTGTTTATTTGGGTGACTGTATGTAGGTGTTCTGTCTAGTGTAGTTGGTGAACTGTCTAGTGTTTGGCAAGTTGTAATTTTCAATCATTCCATCTCAGTAATGTTAATTTGTGTTCTTCACTCTAGTGTTTGGAAGTTGCTGTAATTTTCTATCATTCCATCTCAATAATTTGTTTTCTTTTACTGTGAACTCGATTAATCATATAGGTTTTGAGCATGAATAACTTTTAGCTGTCTGATGGTATGAGCACCAATGAAATTGCAATACTAACTGCAGGTATTGAGCATGAAAACTTGTAGCTGCCATTCATGAACGTTGTTTAAGAGTGGCTTTTTCCCCACTCTGATGGGAGCACATACCAGTAAACCAATCAAGCCATGTACAGCAGAAGGTAAAAAAGCAATCAAGCCATGTGTTTATCACGGAGTAATGTCCAGACTGCCAATGTAAACCAGTAGACAGTAAGAGTAACTGTACAAACTCTAAGATGATTAAATTATCAATTCCATTGTCCATGTATTCCATCATCCAGTTAAACTAAATCAATACAAAATGGCCAAACATAAGGCAATTCATCCTCTTAGGCAAGATTATTCAGTAATTATTTGTTAACTGGATTTTCTTTACTAAATCACTTGGAACAATACCATCAGCACAATAAAATGCACAAAGGAGCAGTAAAATCCAAAAGTGTGATTTCAATTATGAATTTGTTTTTCATAACAAATCAAAGGGATGATCTTCTCTCAGAAAACTTAGAAAAGTTTAGCTACAGACCAACAATGAGGGTCTTAGAGAACCTCAAGCTACTAGACAAACTACTTGTGAAGAGCACAAGAACAGTTATCTATACCGACATCTTCTGCAAGGCATGGAGGCTGAACTTTCTTATCTCTATACCAGATTAATCATCCTCGAACTAATTCGCTCAAAAAGTAATCCAACTTCTCAATGGTGATATTCGGCATCACAACAATATGAGCCACATTTCCCTCACAAGTGAGCTGCCAACAGCATCAATTATTTTCATCCAAAATCACATGTTTGCACCATGTTGGAGAGGTGCGTTTGAACTTAAACATTTCTTTTTCATCGTTGAATTTCATACCACCACGGGCACTATCACACTGTCCACTCTTTCAATTCCATCATCCATGAAGTTCACACTATCCAAATTGTTGTCATTTCTGTCTTCTAATAGAATGACATTGTCAACCTCTTCCGAATTGTCGTTGCTTGTAGTAAAAAATTCAAGTACCCAACGTTACAACTAATTCACAAAACAAATTAAGCTTTCCCAAATGGGATTACGTTACAACATAATATTCCCTAAATAAGTAAATAAAAAAAACAGAGTCATTGGCATAATATTCCCAAACATTTAAGCTTTCCCCAAACGACAAATGGGATTACGTTACAACATAGTATTCCCAAAATATGATAGTAATAACTGAGATTACTGTAATAAGTAAATAAAAAAAATATATTACAAAAATAGTAAAAAAAACATAAAAAAATCATAACACAAGTGAGTGAAAATGGGTTGACAGATTTCCTTGTAAAACAAAGTGGTCGAAAATGGGATTACGTTACAACATAGCAGCAATTTAGGTTTGTTCACATCTCAAACAAACTTTTTCTACCGTAGTGTACTGTAACCATTGATTTCGGCATTTATACATCTCAAACAAGCTTTTTCTACCTTTGTCCGTCATCGAAGATGGCGATAGCTTGAAGCTGGAACAGCTCTTTTTTACACCGCCTAATCTATGAAGACGGCGACAACTTGAAGTCGGAACAACCCTTTACCTTCAAGCCGGAGACGACGGCTTCTTGTACAGGCGGTAGGTTTCAAGAATTGGGGCCAGAGAAAGAGAAATCGCGGACAATATGCTGAGCATATTTGAATTACCCGGTGTTTTCTTATGAGTGGGTATTGTTGCCCACTTAATTACTCTCAATTGTAAAACCCGGCCCAACAATGAATATGGCAAGATTTGTTATTTATTGAAAATTCAAAATATGCTCCCTTTCCACGTCATAGTCTCATCCGGCAGGTAAAGGCAAGGGTTCAAATAGCATTATCCTATTTATGTATATTTCTACTTTTTATGTCATGGACGAAAAAATCCTTTAGGTAGCAGGGGATGCATTGAAGACGAATCTGAGGGCATTAGGCCTATTGGTGATACCCTATTCAGAGCAAATTTGATATGGCATGTCAATCGTCTGGAAGAAAATCCGTAATTCGAGCATTTTTTATTCACGCTGGGGGAAGGGCTGTAATCAAGAGCATTAAGGATAAGTTGAAGTTGACAGAAAGGGACTTTGAATTATTGAAAATGACATTATACAGGTTTGGCAACACGTCGTCTTCATCTAATGGTATTCGCTAGCCTATTTAGAAGCCAAGGGAAGAATTCGAAGGGGAGATAGAGTATGGCAGTTGGCTTTTGGGAGTGGTTTCAAGTGTAACAGTGCACTTTGGAAGTGTATTTCTGGAGTTAATTGTTACAATGGTCACTGAACTTAAGTTCATGTCTTTGATTGGTCACTGAAGTTTGAAATGTCGAATTTTAACCACTTAAGTTAGGTCCATGTCTTTGATTGGTTAATGAAGTTTAAAATGTCGAGTATTAGTCACTGAATTTAGGTCAATATTTTCGATTGTTCACTGAACTTAGGTCCATGTCTGAAATTGCTCATTGAAATTTAAAATGTCGAATTTTGGCTACTAAACTTTAGAATATGTCTTACGTTACTCATTAGTGTAACTGTTGGACTTTGAAAAATATCAAATTTACACTGAGTAATGTACAATATTTTTCAAAGTTTAGCGAGTGATGTACAATATTTTTCAAAGTTCAGTGGGGAATGTACAACATTTTCCAAAGTTCAGTGGTCAAAACTCGACATTTTAAACTTCAGTGAGTAATTGAAGACATGGATATAAGTTCAGTGGCCAAAACTCGACATTTTAAATTTCAGTGAGCAATTGAAAACATAGACCTAAGTTTCAGTGATCAAAACTCGACGTTTTAAATTTCAGTAGTCAATCAAAGACATGGACCTAAATTCAGTGACCATTGGAACAATTAACTCATGTTTCTGAGGTGAAATTAATGCCTGGCAGACAAAATTCATCTGTATCCAGTTCAAGTTCCAGACAAACTTGACCATTAAGGTAATCCAGAAAAATTCTCATTCTTAACATAAATGGAAGTTCTCTTTGAATAAATTAACATCAGATACAGGTTTGTTTAATTTTCTTATTCTTATGCTTTGTTTGATATTCTATCTGTGCAAGGTTTCCTTGTGGCAAAACTTTATTCTGGAATGCAATTGGTCGATGCTCCATGGCCTTTTTATCATTGACTATATTGGTAAGAAGTTATTTCTTCAAACATTTTCCAACAATGGATTTATTTTGTCATGATCATTAATTTTTGGTGAATAGTTTGTAAACATCTAGTTTATTGATCATGGTATTTCCACGAGAAAGTTCTTATAGCAAATCGCCAAATTTTGTTACTTGTGTCCATTTCGCAACACAACTTTCGTTCATTTATATATATATTTTTTATTTCTAACAAGAATTTGTTGACTTCAAAATCTGTCCAATTCAGTGGCTAACAGAATTTCGACCATCTCCATATCTAACAAGCTATCACCTGCACGCTATGACACAATTAGGGTGCAAAAGTCCACATAAAAAATGTCCATTTACCATTTGCACCCCGATGACCATGGCCATTGTATCCATGCCGAAGTAGAACTTGTTTAGTTTGATCGGCCAATCCAATTGACAACATTAATGTCCCATAAGCTAATGTAGGATCCCCTTTGCCATGTGCACACCATTTAATATGTATATGTGTATATATATATATATATATATATATATATATATATGGATTTAGATTATATTATCTAATTATTTTCACATAAAATTCATGCACTCGTGGTTAATAAAATGTCGTGAAAAAAATTATTTTTTCCAAGTAGCGAAGTAATTTTCATCACTAATTTTCATTAATTGCATAAATTCCATTCTCAGTAACTATACTATCACTTATTTTCAATTAGGTCATTGTATCCCAATTTTGTTCAATAGATTAATTATACATTAATTTGATTTTCATGGAATAGTTAAACTTTTTATGATTTTAATTAAAAAATGAACATCATCAAGTGTACGTGAATAAGTTTAATTTCAACAAAATAAATGGCGGACCATCCTTCTGAAGTGGAAATGAACATTCTGTCCTATTGGAACCTCCACCTTGATGCTAAACGACTTTCATTAAATGACAGTCATGTCATAGTTTTTCGTCAGTTTAAATGATAGATTGAATGAAATTATCAGATTGAAATCAAATTAAAATTCTATTACCTAAATCAATAAAAGTAAAACACAATTAGCTAATTAAAATTAAGACAAAATATAGTTACCACAAATGAAATTTTATTTATATTCCACCGCATGAAAGAACAACGGTAAACAAAGACAAATTTTAAAAAATCATATTTATTTGATTGTATGTGAAAATATTTTATCGAGTATTTTTAAAATTATATTTAATTAAATAAATAATTTGATCTCTTTTAAGTGTAACCAAACATTCTCTTGATCGAAACACGAAACATCTACAAATTTAAATGGACCATTGGGCTTACAAATTTCAACGGATAAGCTATTCAGATTATGTGTAGTGGGGGATCAAAGTACTGTGGCCCAATTATTTTCACCACAAGCAATGGGCCCAGAAGTTTATTCTTGGGCCTACTTGCACAAAAAATTTCTGGCTGGGCCTTACTATGAGCATGATTTCTTTCACAAATTGGACCATCATTGATGAGAAAATTAGACAAAATCATGTCATTGTTACATTCTCACAAATTTGTTGATAGACGTAATTTTTCACAAATTAGATATTTAATCTAAAAAATAATTAATTCAAATCTATTTATTAATAATTCAATTTATATTTTCATAAATCTTGTGAATTGGAGTCAATTATTTGAAATTTAATTTTTAAAAATTTAAATTCCTCTAATTTCAACTAATCTTACTTCAGATATGTATTATACTAATTTTATTTGAAGTTCATAAGAATAGTGATGTGATATCTTGACAAATATTTTAAAATAATGTTATTTATAAACCGTATTTATCCATCATGTGACGGTAAGGTAACTACCACATTTTCCTTTGAATTAGCGACAAGTTCTCTCTTCTAGTACTTCATTTCACTTCTCTTCTTCCCAGTTTCCTCTCCACCATCTCCTTCGCACGACCATATACATCATGTATGCTATGCTAATTCTTTAGAGGTTCTCTCTTTTTCAAGACAATGAGCAACATGTCATAGTTTTCTTTGCGTGATTAAAATAAATTAGATGATAATAACCGGTTTAAAAATAAAGATATTAAATATTTTTAGTTGTTCTATTAGTATAATAGTATGTAGTTGTACTATACATTAAAAAAAGTAAAGAGACAAAGTTTATCTCTCATCATGTTTACGTACGTTTGACCAAATTCCTGTTCAAAACATCTCTATTTTTAAAGAGTATATTCTATTATTTGGAGATCATTTATAAATTTAGAAAGTTAAAGTACTCCAATAAAGCGCTTAATATTTAACACTTAATTTTACTATTCCCAAAAAATATGTATTATTTTTCTGTATCTTTTATTTTAATTAGTTTTTCTTTAAATTATTTTATTATTTTCCTATATTGAAAATTGAAACATTTGTGAATGCATTTAATTATATCACACTCTTTAAATTAAAATATTAATTTAATGAGTCTCTTGAAGCATGATTTTAAGAGTTGACTTTTTAAAATAGAGAACATCTTATGTTTAAATAGTTTTTTGTAGATGCTTTTAATTTAGTTAAAAATCAAATATTATATAGATTTTAATAAAAGTTGATAAATGCATAATTTAAAAGTTAATAAAAGTTCTGAATTTTATAAATGTACGTTTGAAAATGATTTCGAGAAAAAATAAATTTTATAAAATGAGGTAGGCCTAAATTTTCATTAATTGTTTAGGTACTTGATGTGAGCTTGATCCATTCAAATAAATTTTCACTTTCACGTGAAAACTCATAGAAGTAAATAAATACAATCTATGGTGTGCCTAAATAAGAGGGAACAAAGGTGAAAATACAGTGTCCTTGTGCATGTAAAAATCGACCACAAACTGTCCTAAATATATAATAAAGAAGAAAAAAGAGAGAACCTCGAATTGTGTGCACATTGCGTGTAGAAAAAACCTAATAACCAGACAAAGTTATGCATATTCCTTTATCTTGTCTCTCCATTTGTTGTCAACTTGTTTACTCCATTGCTTGGATTTACTGACTAAAAACTTTGTCTGTTCATTTCAATTTCCAACAACAAAAGCAAGTAAAAAATCCCCCACTTTCTCAGGCCCAAAAAACCCTAGTACAGTTTACTTGTAATGCTTCTCTTTGACTGCCAAATCGAGTTTAATTCTTACATATCCGTATCTGAATCCAGTCTGCAGATTGGACAGCTCCTCCAAGAGCGTTTCTTCAAAATAACGTCCGTATTACACGCAGAGGTACAGCCAGACACAGGGAAAATGCTTATTGTGAGTGGGGAAGGACCTGTCAATATGGGCCCGGGCCAGTTCATAAAAGTTCAATTTGGTCCCTCAATTTTACTAAATTTTAAGTTACTTTTAAAGTTAGCCACTTGGTTAGCCAGAATTATTGCTCCTATTTTAAGGTAAATATACCACCTAATCATGTGATGACCGCAAAATATCATAACCCTCGGTTAGTACCCATTTCTAGGTAAATCTGTTACCTAATTATGTCGTGGTTGAAAAATTTAGGATGAGTAATATGCTTCGTCCAAATAAATTACGGTTACACAAAATTCATTTTCAAACTTCAAAGTTGCGACATGATTAAGAGGCATAATTGGACTGTCAATTTTTTAATTTTGAGTAGGATTGTGATGTTAAATTTAGCAACGGGAGTTGCTAGAGAGATTAACATTAAAAATAAATTAAAGTTGAGTAATTTAATCGAACATATTAAAGTTGGATGACCTAAATGAAAATTCATTTAAAGTTTAGTGGCAAAGAAATGATTTTCGTTCGTGAGATTAAGGGTGCATTGGTAATTATATTTTTTCGTGATTCATTGGAAAAAGTTCGTACTTTTTTCTTTTTCATTTTTCTCCGTTTACTTGAAAGATAGGGATGAAAGTCTTATTACGGACGCCTCCAACTCCAAACTTCTTCTTAATTATGTTATTTATTATTGAGTTATTAGTTCGTCAACAAAATGTGACTTTTCTCATGCTATGATACCTAGATAGAAAATCAAATATATAATAATATTCAAATATTTGGAGAAAATTAAGTTTCTGAACTTAAACAACAATATTAATTTGTCGAAGGAGAAATTAATCAAAATCAAGTGTTATTTCTGAAATTACCATTCTATAAAAAATAATTAAAATGGAAAATAATCAAGTGTCATAAAAAACTCGTCTTCGTCTTAAAAAGAGCTTTTAAAAAATAGAACTAATAGCATGTCGTCCATCTGGTCCTTATCAATAAGTTCGTCTAGAGTCGCATTTTTATGGGCCTGACCGGGGCACGACGTGACCCATTTTGCACTCTGGATTGTCAATTGCCACCATGAAATCTTGGTTTCGAGCACTGGTACGAGGGTCCTTGTAGTTTCATATACCCATGAATAGTAAAAGAATCTAATGAATTCTTAGATAAATTTAAATCAACAGAATTATATAGGTCATGACTCATGGACCACAACCTAGCTATTACAATTAAGGTACTCCTTCCTACCCCATCTAGAGGTACACAAACTCCTCTCTATTATCTCCTAGAAAACCCGACGACAATGACAATAATATATGAAAAATTATAGAGAAGTAAAAGTATACATTTATGGCACGTTTGGCGCTCAGTTATGTTCAGTAATACGGGATCCAAAGGGGTGGGGCGGAGTGGTGGTGCTACATTGAAAATTTTTCCTCGTATTTCAACTTACCAAACCTCTACTCAAGAAAGAGAGAATAGGGAAGGAGTGAGAAACCCAAGTTGGAGAAGGGGAGCACGTGCAAACTCCATGCATCGACTACGTCTCGACTTTCAAGGATCGAAATTTGCACGTGCCCTGCTTCTCCAACACGAGTTAGTCGCCCATTTACAACCACATTGCACTTTATCCTTATCAACCAAAACAAAAGTGTGAATACAAGCATGGCACAAGTTATGTATTTATAGAGCAAATGAGAGGAGAGAGAGTGAAAAGAGTGAGGTGAGAATTAAAGCGATGGAGTCTTGGAGTGGGCTTTCTTTAAAGCAATCAAGTATGATATATTGATTTCAACAACAATTGATGTTTGTGGAGAAAAAACAAGTCTTTGCCGTGTGTTTGCCCATGCAAACGCTTTAACTTGCTTAAGACCAACTCAAAAATATGACATTGATTGCGTGATGCAACACAGAATTGAGATAAGATTCAAAAGCAAACAAGAAAGAGATGATGTGTTGAAGAATGATGAGACACTTGAGCCCCCTTTTTGTTTTGATAAAAATAAGATTTTTATGAATTTAATAAAAGTTGACGAAACGAGTAATTGAAAAGTTAATTAAAAAAACTCTTGAAATATGTAATTGAAAATGAATTTGAAGAAAATGAGGACACACCGAGGCTTATTGTAGCTTCCACATGCCCTACTTTACTTTATCCTATGGGTGCATTGGCTACAGTTAAATGAAAGGTTTGTTAATTTATTAAAATTTGATATTTTATCTTAAAATATTAATCTTTCTAAGAACTTATTTGGATGGACTCATAACTCAAGTTCTATTAGGTGGCCATAATAATGTCAAGTCAAGTACACGAAGTACTCAGAGCTTAAAAGATAGAATAAGCTATATCTAAAACTTAAAAGTTGTGGATGCATTACGATAAGATTAGCTTTTAACGACATTCTTTTATGATGTGCATTAAAGGCACGCCGTAAAAGTAGTCTATTTATGATATTGCCATAAATGTATGCAGTAAATTATCAATTACTTAAAGTATTTACGACGTGCATTCTTCGCATGCCATAAAAGTTGAATATTTACATCGTACTTTCAAGGCATGTTGTGTGTTTTTCATAAATTACCTTAAATATTTACAGAATACATTTTTGCACGTCGTAAAAAATACAAGATGAAATAACTTCGATTTTTCTTCTTTTGTATGCACCAATTTTTTTATCCTAAATTTACTTTTAGAGTGTTTGATTGACATGGAAAATATTACCTAGAAAAGAAAATATTTTCCATCTTTTGTGGAAAATAAAAACCACCTTTACCCAAGGAAAATATTTTCCTTAAAAACAAGAAAAATTAGGCATATTTTCAAAAGTTGGAAAATGTTTCCATGAAAAAAAAGTAGCAATCAAACACTCCAAGTGAAAATTTGGATAGAAAATCAATATTTTCCATGAAAAATAAATGTAATCAAACACATCCTTATTCTTTCCTTGATTTAACTCTCCCACATTTTTTTCCTCTCATTTCCATTCCTTTTTCTTTTCTTTCTTTTTTTCTTCCCCACGTAACGTTCTGTTTCTTCTTCTTCCTTCGCTTTTCTTCTTGCTCCGTCCGTCGTTGTCTCCCAGATTACCACCCCTCGATCAACCATCAACCGTTGAGCCCACTAATCTAACAATCCAAGTCCATTGGATACCTTCGAGGTATCCACGTTTATTGATTTTTGTTTGTTGGGTTGCTATCAAATTGCAGGGGAATGATGTAAAATGAATTGAGTTGTTGGATTGCTATCGATTCATTTCTTGGGTTACAGGGGAATTTTATTGATTTAGAGAAACACTCAGCGATTTTCAGTAAAATGAAGGTTCAAATTCGATTGGAAATTTTACGGTTTTAAAGTTATCATCATGTTTCCTTTCCATAAATTTTGATTGTGTTTTAACCAATTTAGGAGATGGAAGCATCCTTGGACCACACTCAATATACTTTTGTTTATTGAAATTATGGAAAAAATTATTATATATGTTTTGTTATATATAGGGGCTGTTTGAGAGGCAATTTTCCTCGAAAAATAGAAGAATTCTTACCTTTTTTGGTAATCAAATAAATAAATATTTTTGAAAAATATGACCTTTTACGACGTGCAACAAAAGTATGTCTTAAATTATATTACTAAATGGACTTTTATGACTTGCAAAACAGTATGTCGAAAATAAAGTATATGTAAGGCGTGCAGTAGCACACGTAAGAAGTGAATATATTTACAGCGTGGAGTTGCACGTTGTAAAAACTACATCAATGACATGTTTTACATTTTCTTACGACATGAAATGGATGCTGTAAAATGATTTAAATATTTATGGCATAGTTTTATACGAAATTCACTTGCATGCCATAAGGTATGTTTTGCGATATGCAATATATGCCGTAAAAAGTGAACTCTATTATGATGATGCATATGTCAAACATGTCAAAGAAAGGAAGAACAATCTCTCACTTGTTGTTTTAATATTTAATTAATGTTGAATTTTGCTCTTTACATGTCTTTTAAAAGATGATAATTCATTTAAGAAGACTAATCTTGAATTTCAATTATTTATTTGAACTTTAAACGGATCAAACTAACTATTTGCACTTAATGACTTTGTACCATATAAAGATTTGAAATTCAATCTTAAAATATCAGTCTGGTTGAGATGATTATTTAAACCTCTTATACATTTTGTATGGTTTGATATTTAATCAATTAAAATATTTCCTTTAACATAATGGGATGCAAGGTAACGTTTGACATCAATATGGTGTTCTCAATCTATTTATATGCATTGTATCATGTTGGTGTAAACTTATTATTTTTAAAATGTGGTAGTCAATCTGTTACATTTATAACAAGTGAGTTTCAATTAAAAAATTTGGTTAATATGGTAGTTAACAAAGCTTGTAATTCTCACGTATCTCACTTTTTAAAACTAAAATGAGTAAACTCTTAATTTTAATTAAAGAGTAAGAAAAAGAGAAAAAAAAAAAAAAAAAAAACTTAAATTTAAAAAAAAAAAAAAAAAAAAAAAAAAAAAAAAAAAAAAAAAAAACCGCTCCTATCCTTCGTCTCGCTAACCCAAATCCTTGTCCATTCATTTGGTTCGTGCTAGTTTTCCCTTCTTGTTCACTCCCTACAACCCATCTATTTCCTATCTAGTTTGTACCTGGCAACACCTGTTCTAGTTTCATTCTATCATCCTCAATGGAGTACGCCAATTTGGGAGCGATGAGAAGGAGAAGCACATACAAGATTTGGGTAATTGAGAAGAGAATTTTTTTTTTCTTGTTCTTTTGTTTTCTTACTTTTCATTATATCAAAGTCTGTATTGATAAAAAGATAATTAATAAGAATTACATCAAGGAGAAGTGTGAATGGAATCCGTCCATCAAAGCTAACCTGCAACGAACTTAAAAAGTTGTGGATTCATTTGCATAAAAAAGGTCGAGAACTAACTTATAACAAGATGAATGGATCAACTATCAATAGTGCAATTTTTTCTTAAACTATGCAAAGAACTATTGAGACAAACAATAAATAAAGGAGTAAAAGAGAGAGGGAATTGAGTTTCCTAAGTGGGTTGTAAAGTTCCACTTTTCATTAAAGTTGAGCTTCAATGGGTCAGTTTTCTTCTACCATATCCTTGCTATTATGGATTAGATTCACCATAAAACATGGAGCCTTACTTAAGCTTTGACAATGTACTAACAAGTGAGGCTGTAACCTAAGGAACCTAAATTGTAGTGTCTCACATTTGCAAGCATTTGACATATTTCATGGAAAGTTAACTTTGAACATGTCTATGTCAATTGACAAAGAAATTTCACAAAATATTTCAAGATAAAATGATTATCGAAATATTTTTCCAAACAAAAGTGTATATTTCATGTCAAATTACACAATGGATTAACAAAGACATAAACCCCCAAAAATCTGCTTACAGACCTTTCTTAGGTTTGAAAATTGTAAGAAGGATTTTCTGTAGCAAAGTCTTCTATTCAAAATTCACCAAATCACAAAATAATGACGAATAGTTTTAATAGTTTGGATAATTCTACCGAATGTAAAAGATTCATCTCTCTTCGCTTCCAATTTTTCAGCCCAATTATAATGCATTTTTCAACTGTTGTTAGACTGTCAACCACCCTTGTTGACTTCTTCTCTCACACTGGGTCTCACATGCTGGCAAAAAAAGGGCGAAAAATGAATTCTTTTTTTTCTTCCAACAATTGGAAACAAACGGGGGCTCAAGTATAATTACAAACACTATATGACCTAATGATGTTCCATCTCTAACAATTAAATTATAAGGAAATAAAATAATAAAAATGGACCAAGGTCGAAGCTCTGCAAGTTCGACCGAACTCTATGCCATGCAATTTTGAATAATGAACAAGATAATTTTTTATTCTTCGAATGTTGGATTATTTTTTTTTTTTTAATCAAGATTTTTAATATGTGAAGTTTTCTTAAGTAGGCAACGATGGCATTTGAATTTTGAATGCGCAATCTTTGTTTACTTTTCTACGGTATTAAAATTTAAGCCATCCCATTTAAACATTTAAAAATCAATAAAAAGAAAAGAAGTTTAAGTTATAATTTATCACAATAAAAAAGTTTTAGCCCCGATTTGTTTTTCATTATTGGGCCATTAAAATGAAAAATATGATCGTTATTTATCATATCAAACCACCATATTTGAATTTATATTTATTGTGTGGGATCCGTAACGATTATACTTTTTATTCTCGTTCTTACGTTAATGAGAAACAAAAAGGGCAGTCCTTTAAGTGTGTAAGGGTGTACCTGCTAAAAAATTATTCATATAGGAAGGTACATTTTTCTTTTTCTACCTTCTCAAGTGTTATGGCTGGCAAGTCATTGATTACATTTCCTTAGACAAGAAAGCAAAAGGTGAATTACTAATTACTAAATATGTACTATTTTGTAGTGTTTATTGTGAATATTATCATTAAAGCCCACCAGTATTGTCATTGAAGAACTTATCTACCCTCTGCATTAAGTCAACGGCCATTATATTACTTATAAATCCGATTGAAACTTCAATTAGGACAGACAAAGTAATTTAGTTCCCGTTTGATTTATAGTCAGTTTCGATAAAAGGTAATAAAAATGTTTACTCGGAAAGTTGATAAAATCTGTGAGTCATATGAAATGTGCGGTTATTAATTGTTGACTTTGACTTAAATTTTTATGAACTTTTTAATTAAACCAAACATAGACTTAATATTGTTGGAAACTAAGGTTGCATGAAAATTTTTAAGACAATATCTTTTTTTCTGTGCCACAAATTTTGAAAATAAAAATTCTTTAGAAATTCTAATATACATATTTAAAAGCTTCAAAAATGTTTTCTAGTTCTTTTAATAAAATTCATAAACTTTGAGGAAATGTTCTTTAAATTCTTTGGAAATTTTTGACATAACTATTTGAAAAATTGGATTAAGAATTGCATAATATTGTGAATTTTTGTGGTCTTAAACTAAAAATTATAGCATGTTTGGCAAATCATAACTTTTTTCTAGGGCTGACCAAATATATTGCTAAATATTGGGCTACTTTGCTATTTACTTGGACTGTTGGGCAGTATTATTCTGGAAATTGATTTTGTAGCCCATTTTCATGAAAACATGTTTTTATGTTACACACCTTTTTGCCTCTGTTAAATGGGTTGTAATCTACCGTACACATGGTTTATTCTCGATCTTGGATTGAAACATTTTGATATGGATAGATAAATATACTCAATTCACCCTTTTCATCTTCACGTATGTAGTTTGACGGTTCTTTCTCTTTGTGTGAGTTAAAGTTTTTTCTGAAAATTTGTAATCTGAATCTGTATGGTGTAATCCCTGTTCTTTTAGTAAGAATGAGGGTTGATTTGTATGATCTTTGAGAGATCTAATGTTAATTACTGATTTGTAATATAGAGGCTAGAAAAAATCTGAAAAAATCTCTCTGGTTTTTTCATACATTTTTGTATCATTTGTTGGTTGAGATTAGTGGATCTAGAGCATAATCTCTTGGCAGATGCTCAATGGGCGATTAGGTCTTTCCAGACCGAACATCTGAGCCCTTTAAGGCCAAATAAATATGGTGTTGTGAATTTAAATTTTTTTGCAATTTAAATTTCGTATAACTTGTCTACAAACTTATTTTTAAACCTTCTCGGACCAATATATATTTTTCATTCACACATTTCGTATGATGCATAACTTATTATTCACATATTTCATAAGATCCACAATTTATAAATATTTTAAAGTTTTGTCAAAGATACACTAAGTGCTTATTTAAAGAAAAATTAATGGAGAAGTGAATCCTATAAAATGTGTGGATAGTAAGTGTTAATTGTAATTGTATACTTAAAATGAATACTTGACTTTGAGTTCAAATTACAAAAAAAATTATAATGAGACCCCCACAAGCTATAAGTTAATATTATCGGAGGCTTTAATTATTACATTGTGAAGTATAAAATCTCTAGAGATAAAAGTAATACCGAACATATAAGGACTTATGTTATTCTTCTTAGTAAAGTGACATTTTAATAAATTAAGATGATATCCTAAATTTTAATATACTATCTAAATCCAATAAATTGAAATGAACAATTTGATCCCTCACAAGAAAGTCGACATGAAAAATTGCCACGCATGAGAAGGAAAAAAAAAAAGAAATTTTAAATATCAAATTAAAAAGTTATATATTGGCATCTTAAAATAGCATGACATTTTAAAATTAATTTACTAGAAAATTAAAATTAATATAGTACTCTCTTCCAATTGCATGGCATTTTACGCAAATTGCGTTGGACATGCAAGCTCACTTAAAGAGCAAGGAAACACGTTTGGTGACAAATTCCTTGAAAACGCGACTATCCAGTTCTTAAAGTAGCAACGGATCCGGGCTTGACTCGGCCTGATGCCCTTTTTTTAAATGACCCCGGGCCGACCTCCAAACTTTATGGGCTGTATAGGGGGCCAGAAGGTGAGGCCCATTGGCCACCAGCACTAAGCCCATTGTGTATTATTATTATTTTGTTATAATATGTTATACAAATTTTATTTATTTTTGGAAATTCAAATTTTAAAAAATTAAAGGCCAAAGGATTAGCCCGATTTGATCCTCTATAGCCAACATGTCGGATATAGTGTGGCCACTGATATAAGGGTTGATAGCTCGACTTGTTGCGCTGGTCAGATAAGCCTTGAGCCCAATGATGCCCCTAATTTTTAGAGAACAATTTACAAATGCCTTTAAGAAATTTTTTTAGTTCCGTACTTTTAATTCTCAAAATGCTATTTATGTAATCTCTTTTATTTTAATTATCTTGCAATAAATTTTTGTACCGCAAGTATTACATTTTGTAAAAACGCAAGAAGATGATTTTTTTTCCCAAAAAAAGGGTAAGCAAAAACAATTTGATTGATTATAAAAAATTTATAAATAGTAATCAAATGATTACTAAATTATTCAGGATTGATCTCGTGTCCATAATGAGTAGGAGATATTTTGTCCACCTATAAGTAATACTCCTACGAAAATTTGATCACGTCGGAACATTTCCAAGGATGAATCCACTTTGAATTTCAGAATTTGATAATTGTATTGCTTGTGACCAATGGAATCTAAAATATCGATGAGGTGACAATATCACATTTTGTCACTTTATTGATGGACGAGATTTCTTTTGCTCACTTAACAAGAGATTAGTCATGCTAAATTATAACAAATGTGCTACAAGTCACCATTTTTTACAACTTTCTTAACAGCCCTCTCACGTATAAAAGTGGGACTTACAATTAAAATAATTGTTGAACTCACATTTTATGAGAGAGCTGTAAATGTTTGGTGCTGTACATATATCATTTTCCAAATTATAATCACAAGTTCGATGAGCATTTGCCATTGTAAGTTAATGCACTCACAATTCAGCAAAAACTTTTGACCAAAGTGATCACTGATGGCAATGAATAGATGTGCGAAACACACGTATACATGTAGAACATACATACATTACATACACTGGGCAGAAATAGTGGTGGGTTCGGGGGTCACGTGACCGGTGACCCCGCCCAACCTTTTTTCCCCCCTCACTAAAGTCTTGTTTGACATGAATTAAAATTAAAATTTTAATTTAAATCAAAGTCAATAATTAATTTTAGTAATATATTTCATGGGAAAATCTACTAAAAATATGAGTTTAATCCCTATCAAACAAGAGCATAATCACAATAAATTTGAATATTTTCTCTTTTCTCTCGATACTCTCCCTCGCGCATTTTTACCAAAAATCTTGACCCTTCTAATTTTTTGAAATTCGTCTATAATTTCTCTACAGGTTATTATATTTACTATAAATTTTTACTTCCTAATTAAATTTTCAACTAATTATAACCTAAATTTACATTTTCTCAAATCAAATTGTGTCTAAAATAATTAAATTCAATTTCACTTATATTTAACAAATTGTGTTTATTTGATTGATCATTAGTATTAATACTGCTTATATATTTTTCTTTTCATTACTTCAATTAGTTGTCTGTATCAAAATAAATTATAAATTCTTTAAATGTAAATATGCATTTTCTTGTGACGAGCAAAATATTACTAAAATGACTGTTTGAAATCAAATGAATGAAAATGATGTGCAAAATATTAATGAAGGAATTTTTTTAAATGTAAATCTATGTTTTCTCGAATAAAATATGAATATTCGAAAATTAAGAACAAAGTATTCGATTTATACAAAATTTTATTGTGCCTTAACTCAAAATATCTTCGTTGACTCTTGCCCTGGATGTGTACGTGTATTTAATGAAAATGATGAGCAAAATATTAATAAAAGAATTTTTTTAAATGTAAATCTCTATTTTTCCGGATTAAATATGAATATTCGAAAATTATGAACAAAGTATTTAATTTATACAAAATTTTATTTTACCTTAACTCAAAATATCTTCGTTGATCCCTGCCCTGGATGTATACGTGTATTTGTGTACAATAGCAAAGGAGGAAATGTTGGATATGGTGACAAATAAAGCACTGTATTTGCAGACAACCAGAATAATGTCAGAAATGCACGTTGAGGTTGCGTGTTCTGCGCGAGTTATTGATTAGAAAGTGGCAGTGGGCGAGCGTCGCCGCTTGCGTACTCATTTTTTTCGGGTGGAGCCAGCATGGGCGAGCATCCAGGCTCTCGAGTGCTGCTTCTCCCATGCTCCTTTCCATTGTTCACTTTTTCAAATTTATTTTCAATCATATTTTTACATAATAAAATATTTTTTTTTATGTAAATTCAAATATTTTTTGATAGGAGTACTTTTTAATCATATATTTATCGAAAAATCATTATTTAAAATTTTTTTTTTCCCCTAAAAAACTCATCTTAATGACTACGAAAACAGAGGCAATTTCCAAGTATTCTTGTGCGCCGGGGTAAGTTCCTAGGTAGATATGATTCCTTGAGTAGACAGCTACTCCACTTTGCTTCTTACACTAGGCTACCGTCACAGCGTCACCCCCACGGTTTCGTTTTCTTGTTTGAAATCATGTCTAATCAATAGTGTCACCTCGTCGCAGCAGTGTCAGCCCAGCGCTTCAAGGAGCCATGCTACACAAACAGAGTTAAAATTCAGGATTTGAAATCAGATAACACGTGTCATTTAATTATTGGATCGATTAAAAAAAAAAGGTGTTGATGCTTGCACCTGTTTCCAAAGCCTGACTTTAAACACTAACTGAGCAAAACACTTAGGCTCCATTTGACTAGCCAAATTTTCCATGGAACTTGGAATTCGAATTCTAACTTCCACTTTTGACCTGTTTGATTGACAAAATTTTCCAGAAAATTCATTTTTCATGTAATTCTAGGTACAACACCTTAAAACGTGATTTTCTACCATTTATTTTCCTAGAGGGTTGGTGGTTTTTGGTTTTCCACCTTTTTTTTTTTTGCTTTTTTTTTTTTTTAATTGTTGGCAATGAGAACAAATTCTTGGAACAATTGTAAAAGATGATATACCTGAAATTGACAATTTTCATATAAAACAAAACCAAACGAACACCAAAATATAGATGATTTTTTGATTTTTTGATTTTTTTTTTGCAATGGAAACAAATTCTAGGAACAAAATGGTAGAAGTTGATATCTCTTAAATAGACAGTTTTCATGTAAAATAAAGCCAAATGAACACCAAAAAATACTTTTACTTCAACATTTTTCGCGTAAAAAATTATACCAATCAAATACAATAATCTACAATTCCCAGAAAAATAATTTCTAGGTAATTCAATTCCCTGAAATTCATTTTCTTTCCATCCAAATTTCATTTTCGCAATCAAACATACCCTTAAGGTCCATTTGATATTGAATTGTCTAGAAAACGAATTTTAGGGAATTGAATTGCCTAAAAATTATTTTTTTGGGAATTGTAAATTATTGTGTTCGATTTGTATAATTTTTCACGTGAAAAATATTGAAATAAAAGTATTTTTTAGTGTTCATTTGACTTTGTTTTACATGAAAATTGTCAATTAAAGGGATATAATTTATTGGTATTGGAGATGAAATTTGTTCCCAATACCAAAACAAAAAAAAATCAAAAA
>NC_036239.1:21149344-21151621 GCF_002742605.1 Olea europaea var. sylvestris
AGATGTCTAATATGTTGCGTGATCTTAGAGGATGATCTGTGACCCGAGCTCAGTGTATGTGACCATGGTAGATGATAAGTGACCTGAGCTCAGTGTATGTGACTTGGAGGTGCTAACAATGAATTGATCTAATCTGTGACCTATTCATTTCATTGAAAACTAATACACATATCTGTGAACTGTTGTGATGTGATACAAATCAAAATGTTGGTTTTATTACAAGACTTCCAATTATTGGTTTGTTAGTGACAATGCGGCATGTGTATGGGATTGTATTTGTGCTTTTAATTTTGATGTCTTATAAGTTGGGTGGTGTCACAGGTACTAACAATGTTACCTGTGACCTGACCCTGACTCGAATGTATGTGAATTGGAAGTACAAACAGTGAATAGATATGTGACCTAAGCTGATTGAATATGTGACTTGAGTGTTCTAACAATGAAGATCTGTGACCGTATTCAACTTACTGACCCGAGTGTACATGTATATGCATATGTGACATGTTAGGCAGAGTATGTTATTAATTGAATCTCTTTGTGTTGTAACATATTATCTGTGTGTGATTTCTTTTCGGTACAAGTGTTTAACATTGTCTGCAATTTCAATACAGGCCTGTCAATTCATAATACCAGAAGACAGGCCGTTTCCTGGGAAAATTACAACCTCAATCTATAAAGGTGTCTTGAATACCATTCAGACGAGCTTAAGCTGACCACAGAAACATATATTAATGGGAAATGTTTTGCTCATTTTCTAGAGTGCGACGAGATTATGATACAACCACAACTGATTCACTTCTTCCTTCTAAGACATGTTCATTAGCCGAATAACGAAGAAATGTGGTATTATGTGGTTGGAAGGTATGTAAGGTTCTCCATCTCCGAGTTCTGTTTAGTCACAGGCTTGAGATGTCATGGAGAGTGTGATACAGAAGTTTATGATAGTAAGACAAAACTGAAGGGAAAATACTTTTCTCAAGTGGATACTGTAACACATGAAGACATCAAGTCCACATTCTTCTCTGCATGTCAAATGCCGGACCTGAATCTTGTCGAAGCTCTACCGGATGATGACATTGCTAGGATGGGTACATTGTATTTTCTCACTGCCTATCTCTTTCCTAGAGATTACAAGAAAGTTGTTGACAACTACTTGTTTACCCTAGTTGAGGACTTGGATGCAATGAATAGATTCCCATTGGGCAAATTATTATTTGACATTATCTTGGGTTTATTGAAAGATGGGTTGAGTAGGAGAACTGCACATTACAGGCTACGAGGTATGTTGGTAGTCTTCCAAGTATGGATTTATAAGACTTTTCCAAGTCTAGATGAAATTGTTGTAACACGAACATCGAAGACACATCCCCGAATCATGAATTGGATGGCAGATGAACAACCTTCTGCTGCTAAGTTAGAAGGAGCTGGCTATTTCGCAAATGTTGATGTAATACATCTGTAAGCCTTGTTACCAGTATACTAAATTGTTATGATTATACTTTTTCTAATATAGACTTTTGCAGATTGTCATTTGTGACCTGGAACCATCGAAAACGGAAATGGCCATCCATACATGAACAATGTCCAGTACAAGAAGTCGATTCAACCGAACTTGTCAAGTGAGAGCTGCAGGAAAAATAGGACAAAAAGTCGACAATGCTAGTACTAATGGAAGGTCAGTGATCCTCTTAACGGACAGCAGTATGGGCTTTATTAAACAATTTCTTTGGCTCGGGCTTTTTACGAGCCGAGCCGGCTTGGTTTTTTTAATTATTTTTTTTTTGCAATTTTTAATGACATTTTTTTCACATGCCAATTGTTGTGGTGCAATTTGTTTAGTGTAGAAAGCAAAGAAATTGTTTAATGAGATTTTTTTTGAAAGAATTTAAAAATTGCATTATTTATTATTTATACAAATTACAAATTAAATAAAAGTACAACTTTCAAAATTATGTAATTTATACGAATAACAAAATAAATAAAAGTTACAAATTACAACCCTCCTCCTTTTTCCGGGTTTGGGACCGGCTACAATCAGTGTAGGCGGAGTTAAAATTGTACACGAATAAAATATTTCGTGTAAAATTTTCTTGAATCAAATAAATTAAAAAAATACATTTCTTAAAGAAAAATAATTAATTTAAAAATTTACAACATCCTATGTTTGGATATGCTTCAATTCTTCGGCCATTATACTATCAACATGTTCTTAAACACGTAATTCTGCACATTCCCAATCCTTCAAGCATATCAAAGCCTCCAATATATCTTCTTTTA
>NC_036239.1:21153836-21158479 GCF_002742605.1 Olea europaea var. sylvestris
AGAAGTGAGAAAGAAGAAATTGAAACTTGAATCTGAATCTATAATATAGAAATAATGCGAATTAAAATCGATAGCAAAGTGATTTAAAATTTCAAAAATCATCCCGTATTTATAGATAAAAAAAACCCGCGTTATTTTTCAAATTTGAATTTTAAAATCTATACAATTAAAGGTAACAGTGTAATACTACGTAAAAAATGCAGCTATAGCTGCCCTAGCTGGAAGCTATAAAGCTGTCTAAAAAGACAGCTTTATAGCTGCCTAAGGCAGCTGTAACCTGCGGCCTAGGCAGCAGGTTACTGCTACCAGCAGCTCAATTTTTTTTTGTCCTTTAATTTGCTCGGGCCGAGCATTATTGTCACAGGTCATTTTTGGCCCGTGACACAAGCTGGCCCGTGTGGCTTGACGAGCCACATGGGCTTGCTCGGGCTCGGGATGACCTCTTATTTTGAGGCTCGGTCACTACGAGCCACGAGTCGCCCGAGCCACCGAGCCTTTTTGACACCCCTATGTGTTCGTGCCAATGCTGCCCACAAACAAGGCCCACCGGATGCTAGGTGTGCTACAATTCAGATGCCACATCTTGACAGTGTTCAATTCGGTAGGTAAAATATATCGTGATTGGAAGGTTCTAGAAGGCATTGAGTCATATGCGAAAATCTTGCCAGCACTTATGAATGCTTTGAGAATTTCAAAAAAGGACCCTAATTACTATGAATGCTTTGAGAATTTCAAAAAAGGACCCTAATTACCATAGACTTGACTCCAAGGAATTGAAGGTGCACATCGACAGTATGCTACCTCAGTAGACAAATGGATAATTCTTGTGACATATTATATGTGCTTAACCTGATAATTTTTCAATCATAACATTTTTTTCACTATTATTTTGCAGTCATAATTATGGGATATTTGTGATTTTGTACGCTTTATACATCATTCGTGACGGACGATGTTCCATACCGCATAGATTCGACATTAACAAGTGTAGATTGAGTATTGCTGCACTACTCTACAAATATCGGAAGATGTACGTGAAGCATACGAAGCAGGGATTAATGGGAGAGATGATGGTTATAAAATGATATCATGTGTGTTAGGAAGATGAAGTTTTAGTTGGTAGCTTTTGTGATCTGTGCACACATGACTTTTTATATTTTTGTCGTTGTTTCTCAAGTGGATTTGTCTTGTTGCTATGTACACGAATTTTTTCGTGCGGAATATATGACAACATCACTTTTCATATTATAAAATGTAGTAATTATTTTTCACAGGAATTGCTTTGGTCAACTGTTATTTTTTTATTACAGGTTATTTTGAGTTTATATGCACATGGATGGTCACATTTGAAGATTGGTCACAGATCATGAGTTGCTTTGCACTGGATCACCGATTACGTAATCACAGGTAGTTAATGTACATGGTTTTTTATTGTTAGAAAAGGTCACAGATAACAAAATTCAGTACAACATGACTTTTTTTAGCCAAATTTAATTCCTTTTGCATTATTGGTCAGAGATAACCCTATTTTGTGTCACATGTTATCACATTAAGTCCCAAAACTGTTTGGTGATCACATGTATTTATTATTGGTCACATTTCACTAGGATTTAGGTCATGTGTTCATCATATTTTGGTCACAGAGTTGTTAGGAAGTCACATGTCAATTTTTTTTCCAAACCATTGGTCATATATTTTTGAAGTTTGATCACGTGCATGTGTATGATTTATTAGGTCACAATTATGAATTAGCAATGATCACATAATGCAATAACAGAGGTTATGTATTTTACATCAGGTCACATGTCTTGCTGTGTGAGGAATAGGGATTCACAGTCAACTAGATTACATAACTTTTGACCATGTCTGAATGATTATATTAACAAACAAATACTTAGACTCAAATAAGATTTTGCACACTTGGAAAAACAATAGTCACATATAAAGTCAATCTTGTATTACAAATGAATATTTCAAAAACACAATGGTCACATATATTCTGTGGTATTGCAATGTATTGTATTGACTAATATTAGCTCAATGGGACAAGACTGAAGCATCTCCTACGGTTATGACCTCTTCCTCTTCTCAGTTGGCCTTTCACAACTCCACTTCTGGTTAGGAGCTAACACAATTTCATGTAGCAATGTCCATTCGCTTGGATTTCTAGCAGGATATATAGAGTCTTTGTAAGCGTTCAAGTATACGTCACGTGTGTAATAATAAGAACAGAAAGTATATGGATCCCTTTTTGTATTTGCAATTACAGCCAATGCGTGTGTACATGGTAACAAATCAACTTGTAGCATCCTGCATGTGCATGTCTATTTCTCAATATCAACAAAGAAAGTTGTCTTATCACCGCTAATAGAAAATACCGACTGGTTAGAGAGGGAAACCTGGGAGAATATAATCAAATGAACAAATTTCATTAGTTCAAACAAGTATCTATCCAACAGTCACTGTCTTGAGGTGTATGTTACAAATTATATATCTGGGCAGGTCATAACTGCACAGTTTAATGTCACAGAATTATATGGAAAGGTCACATGCAGTTGCATAGTTTAATGTCACAGGATTGTATAGGAAGGTCACATGTAGTGAGTTCAGGTCACGTATATAAAAGGTGCATAAGTAGACAAATATATGTTATAACATATGTGCATTTCAAGTCACATTAGTTTATGCAGTTGTCGTATGAGTAGTTGTGATCGTCAAAATTAAAACTTACCCTCAAGTTCTTTAAATCTATACTCATTTTTCTGATCTCGTTCTCGTATTTGATTGTCAACTTTGTGAAAGTCCCATGTGCGTTGTCTTTGTGTTTACAAAACCAATTTTGCGTAATTTGTCGTAATGACTCCAGCAAGGATACAATTGAATAATTTCTGGCTGCCTTCGTGACTACATTGAATGATTTCACGATGTTCGATGTCATTGTTGAATACCTATTTTCTGGGTAATATGGATTTGTGACCACTTTTCAGGTCTAACATCAGCCTGCAAACATGTATTGTATTGATTAATATCATATAACTACAATATGTAACCATTCCAATGTTTTGTGAAAAATTACATTGAAGTACTACAATACCAAGTAAGCGCTAATCTTTTGATTCATTGTGTCCAGTTGCCGCATATAATATTCGAACTCTTCCAATGTGTAAGTTCTGACAGCGGAATTGAAAGCTTGTGTAACATTTTGTCTAGATTTCTCAAAATGTAACTTCAAGTTCTGCAGCAAATGATACAAACATATACCATGATAGGTTCCCGAATACACATGTTCTGTTGCATTCTTTATACTATTATGCCGATCCGATACAAAAAACAGCCCTTTTGTGTTCCCGTACGCCTTTTTCAGGTTTTTTAAAAATCATCTCCAAGATTTGTCGTTCTCATTATCTCTAATCCCAAATGTAAGGATGAATACACTGTTACTTGCATCTTGCGTACACACTATGAAAAGAGTACATCCATAGTGACCATTCAAATACGTACTATCAACCACAATTAGAGGCCTACAAGGTTTCCAGCCGTATATTAATGCACCAAGTGCCATAAAGCAATACTTGAAGCGTTTGTGACTGTCAACCTCCAAGTTTGTGACCGTCCCAGGATTCTTTTGTCGAAACATGTAGAAAAAGCTTGGTATGTTATCAAACGAATCAGTCGGATCACCTCTTATCATCTTCAGGGTTTGCTCGCGAGATCTCCAGGCTTTCGAATAATTTAAATAAATCCCATAAGTATGCAACATATCACTGCATATATCCTTCGATGCGTATATAGTACGAGACGACGTATACTTGTACTTGATGTTAGCGGACACAACTGTAGATGATAGCTGCCTGTGTGACCCCAACACTACATTTGATGCACATGTGTGACTACCAATCTTCCGAATCTTAAACAGTTTCGTTTTACCCCATTTCGATACTCTGCATATCCAACTATATCCCTCTTGTGAGCACCTCACAACATATTCTTTGTTGTCTGACCGTTCCATCATAAACTCAAACATATTCTGTAACATTCCGAAATTTTTTTTTAAGAAAATAAATAAATTATTATATTATTTTGAAAGTGAGGGATTAAGGTGAAATAAATATTAATATATTATATATTTGGGGTCAAATAATTGGATTTTGATAAAGTAATGATATGTATATCAATATTAGACTCATTTCGAAGGTCGTAATTAATTAGAAGTCTATGACTCGAGAAAAGTTATTTTGGATAAGAACGTATTAAGTTATACCCAATTGAAAGAAAACAAGATAAATATAATTTTATATAGTTTTAACCCATTTTGAATTTGATTGATTGGCTACCACATTTTTATTGGATAGGAATGGTAGTTCTTTTAGATGAAATAAAATAATGATAAAGTACAATTTTTTTATGATACGTGCCACATTGTATTTGACTTTATCAAATCAAAGTTTTGGTTTATCTACTACTCTAGCCTACACCTATAAATACTAGGCAAGGATTTCATATTTTACCACACCAAAAAATATGAACACGTGAAAGAGAGAGAAGAAATAAAGAGAGAGAGAGAGAGAGAGAGAGAGAGAGAGAGAGAGAGAGAAAGAGGAAAGAGTGTGTGAAAACAGAAATTTGTCATACATCAACTATCA
>NC_036239.1:21159629-21191167 GCF_002742605.1 Olea europaea var. sylvestris
TTGAGAATAAAAATAATAATAATAATATTGATAATGCAAAGTTAGGCATAATTAAAATTATGTTGTCATGTGATTAGGATGACTAGGAATAGCCCAACGTACCTCCAGCGTGCTGAAATGGCCATTGAGAACTACATAAATTATGAAGTGAGATGGGAGAGAACTTTTGTTGAACATGTTGAAGATTTCCTTTCTAAGTGGGAGCGAGCAAGGTCATTTGGATATAATGAGGGGACAATCCTTTCGATATATCACCTTATAAGCACTATGCGACCTCAATGGAGAGACGTGGCTTATTTCGTGAGGGACATGGATTATGATTTATATTTGGAAGAAGATTGGGATAAGATTGATTTTAAAGGATACTGTGAAGATATCACGATTTTATGGAACCATAGACAACAAGCACCAGCGCCCGAACCCGAACCGGAGCCAGAGCCGGAAGAAGACCCAGAGGAGGAGATCGAACCAGAGCCAGAAGACCCTGAACAGGAAGTCCAACCACAAAATTTCATTGATTTGGTTATGGATTCCGAGCCCGAGTCATGCATTACTTCGGATGATGAGACGGCATAAAAAGAAGATTCTAGATTAGGGATAAGTTTTATTTATTTGCTTAGGAAAAGTTGGATTATTTATTTATTCATTTGATTTTTTGAAGAGCAAATTTTTTTTTTATTTAAGGATTTGGAAATTATATTAAATTCTTCGTTGTTACAAAAATATTAGAAGTGTTTTACCAATTTTTTTTCCCTAAATTAAAATTTTATTTGTGTTAAGAAAATGTCGAAACAACAACAAAATCAAGGTACGATCACCAGAGATTTGCTAAGGGCGGTACAAGATTTGGGTAGGCAACAAGCACAGGGTGGTCCTCGTGGTACAAACGCTAACAACACCAGCTCAATCGTGGAACAGTTCCGTCGCTACAAACCCCCAACCTTCGATGGCAAGGCAGACCCACTAGCAGTTGAAGAATGGATAAGAGGAATGGAGCGAATCTTCAAACATCTATCTTGCACTGATGCTCAAAAGGTGTTATGTGCAGAATTTATGTTGGTTGACGCGGCAGGCCATTGGTGGGAGTCAGCATCTCGCACTAGAACAGAAGCACAACAACGTGCTCTGACTTGGACGCAATTTAAGGAGGAAATGATGGGAAAATACTTCCCACAAGCCCTGAGGGATCGCAAGGAGACAGAATTCCTTCAACTCAGACAAGGAAAGACGAAACTTGAAGAATATGAAGGAAAATTCGAACAACTCTCAAGATATGCACCACACCTAGTGGATACTGAAGCAAAGAAAGCAAGGAGGTTCGAACTTGGATTGCGTCCTGAGATTGGTGGAATAATGGCATCCCACCAATTCACCACTTATAGGCACGTTTTGCAAACTGCCCAAGCAATCTCAAATAGGTTGGAAATAGATCAAATTCCCTAGCAAGGGGCCAAGTTATCAGGAAAGAAAAAGTGGAATGGGTCCAATGAAGGGAAGGGAGAGGGACAGAGCAAAAAGGTTAATTTTGGATCAAGTTTTGGACAAGCCATTTCACCATGTCCAAAGTGCAATAAAATGCATAGTGGTGAATGTTTGTTTGGGAAGCATGTGTGCTATCGATGCGGTAAAACAGGGCATATTTCCAAAAATTGCAAAGAAGACCCCTTGAAGAAGAATGATGAACAAAAAAAGAAGGGAAAGGCCCGAGTTTTTGCTTTAGCCCAGGAACGGACAACAGAGGACCCGAACGCAGGTAATTTCGAGGACGAAATTATTTTAAGGGGGTGAAATTGTAACATTCCGAAAATTTTTTTAAGAAAATAAATAAATTATTATATTATTTTGAAAGTGAGGGATTAAGGTGAAATAAATATTAATATATTATATATTTGGGGTCAAATAATTGGATTTTGATAAAGTAATGATATGTATATCAATATTAGACTCATTTCGAAGGTCGTAATTAATTAGAAGTCTATGACTCGAGAAAAGTTATTTTGGATAAGAACGTATTAAGTTATACCCAATTGAAAGAAAACAAGATAAATACAATTTTATATAGTTTTAACCCATTTTGAATTTGATTGATTGACTACCACATTTTTATTGGATAGGAATGGTAGTTCTTTTAGATGAAATAAAATAATGATAAAGTACAATTTTTTTATGATACGTGCCACATTGGATTTGACTTTATCAAATCAAAGTTTTGGTTTATCTACTACTCTAGCCTACACCTATAAATACTAGGCAAGGATTTCATATTTTACCACACCAAAAAATATTCACACGTGAAAGAGAGAGAAGAAAGAAAGAGAGAGAGAGAGAGAGAAAGAGGAAAGAGTGTGTGAAAACAGATATTTGTCATACATCAACTATCACTGTCGGTCAATAAATCATTCACAGAGTAGAGGAAGGAATTTTGGAACGTCGTTATGTTTATGGTTAGATACGCTTTCAATAATTTTAATTTAAACGTTACAATTATTTGTTTATTGAAGAATTTTATATAGTTCCGCATTTTTTTAATTAAAGAAAAATGAGTTTTCGTAACGTTCCCGTGTTTATGCTTAATAAAAAAAATTGGGGCGTTACATATTCTGTATGGCAAAAAGTGACAGGCTTAACTTTAAAATATCTTTATCACAGAAGACCCTTCATTCTTCGACCTTTCTAACATCTGCAACATAAACAATGTGATTTTGTTGTTATAAATGTGACCTACATTTTCAATTGCTGCTTCGCAGATGTCTGATGTCATATCCTGCAATGCACATAACTCACCTACAACATATGGATTAACTGGCAGTGTGATAGATGGTTTATCTACTTTTGCCTCCGCAACATCAATGATTAATGGGTATTTAGTAGGTTCGCGCTCCATATCCTTTAGCATGATGTAAAAGAGCACATTGCTGTCATTTCTGATTCTAATTGAAGGCAAATCTTCATTCAGTATGTATTTCATTGAGACTGCTACCTATGTAGGATCCAAATCGAACTCCTTTATAACTATGTCCACAAGGTTTACATATCTGCAATTTCGACCTACCAACGCCAAAGAAGTTTGAAATGCATGCAACATGCACACGTGCAAGTACACCATTTCTGCAAATTAAATTTACATTTGTTAGTGGTCTATTGATGAAAGTGTAACGGTTGACACAATTTGTGTATGAACTCCTAAAATAATAGGCATGCACGTTTTTCACAAAGTCACAAGTGAATGCATGGTAGAAACATAAATCACAAGTTAGGCATCACAATTCACATACACGAAGCATGCGCATTAGTCACATATACAACGTGCATTTAATTATACGAGTGTTTTCATTCAGGTCACATTTTTGGAAGTACGTCATGTAAGAATGAATATGACTGCATATTACATGGGTCATAGATCATGTAACACAATTATCTCACTCAGATTATGCGCAGTAGTTCCATATACTGAGTGACTCAGGTCACATTCTTCAAAAAGTCAATCACGGAGAATATGATTTTCAATATTGTTGAGAAACATTCATCACACGTCTTATATGTGGCCTTCACATTACATACAATATGCACATTGATCACATAGTCAGATATCAGATTATATGTCGAAACATGTACCTGTACTCTATTTTCAGCGATGATCAGGACTTCTGCGACTAATGTTAGATTTCTTCTGCTGCAAATATGATTGTATTACTAAATTGATAATCGTAGTTTGAAATTCAATGATTATTCTTGTCTCCGACGATTGTATTCGATTTACCGAACACAATTCCGGAGTATGTAACTCGACGTTTCCATCGCGGGTGAGATTGTGAGATTTCTCATCGAAATTAGTGATAACTGTTACCTGCTTCGTTATCGTCGACAGCCGAAATAGGTTTTCACGGTGAGAACGCAGAATACCATCTGAATTTTTTAATTTGGGATGTCGATTTTGTACTAAAATAAGTCATGATATAGAAGGGAACTAGGCGTAATTTACGAGAGTCTTGATAAATTAATTTTTTCTATTATTTCCTTTAGAAAACTAACCAAAAAATTAACATTGGGCTTGGTGAGCTGCTTGCCCCCAGGCAAATCGTGTCAAGTTTTGCATAAGCTAGCTTAGTGAGCTCAGCCAAGAAGATATGCGTCTTATGTGAATTATGAAATATATATTACTTATTTTTATCTATTTATAATTTAAACCGTCTATAAATATATTCTTAACAAAAGCACTATGTGAAAGTCATATAAGTTGTTCATTGCACATGGAAAAAATATTGTTGTGCCCTATTGTTGTTGACTAACATTTTGTATTTTCAAAAAGATAAGTGTACTAATTTGGGTTATCAATCTATACCCCTGAAATAACTTTCTGATTTCGAGCTCATGACAAGTCAAGAGACATCATAACTCAACTTTTATCAACTAAGTTTTTATTTTTTTAAACAACATTATATGTATTAGAATTTAATAAATAAGTGTAACACTTTATAACGTAAAGTTAAAAGACTATTTGGGTGCTGTGCAAGGTCAATCGATCAAAGCACTTCTTTAGAGTGTAGGTGGTAAAGTTTTTTTAAATTTATAAGTTGATCGAGCATAAAATTTTTCATGGATTTCAAAGTTTTTAGGCACATAGTCCGTGTGGATACAAATATCATTATTAAGGAAGAGATGTACAAATGATATGATGGATAACTAAGCCCCTATTCAAGCTTGATCTTTAAAATATTAATTTTCTCTCAAACTCATTTGTTATCATACATTCTTTCAATGTAATAATTTTACATGTAAATTCAATTTTTTCCTACTTTTTAACCCTACATTCCTATAAACTCTCTATTATAAAATCCTTTTTCTCAAAAAAAATGTGATTCAAGCAAATTCTAATTAATTTTACACCATTTGAACGAACTTTTTGGATGCAAACTATTATAGTGACGAGACGTGCTAATTAATAAAATATTGAGATAAAGAATAGGTGACAAATGTTAGGGATATAAGTTTTATAATAAGCAAAAATTGAAAAAATTAAGTATAATTAAAAAGTAGTTCAGATAATAAAAAATGTTGTGCTAATAATTTTTTTCTAAATTGTAAAATATGGGTAATGTTTAACACATCTAAATAAGTGACAATACCAAACATACCCTTTGACTTTAGTTCAATTATAGCAAGAATAAAAGGTTAAGTCACTGGTATTAGGTGATGGTCAGACACATTTATTACTTTTTACTGCATTAAAAACGACTTATCACGTGACGTGATCGCGCGTCTCATTAACAGCCTTCCACGTGTCAAATAAAATTCCGAATTAATCTAAATCCTGCTTGATTGGAGATAATTTCCATAAAAATTTCTATTTTCCAACTTTTTTTTTTTTTTTTTGTGTTTGATTGCAAAAGTTTCTCATAGAATTCATTTTGAGAATTGGTTTTCCACCTTTTTTTTGTGTGTGTGTGTGTGTGTTTTTTATTTTTATTTTTGACAATGTGAACAAATTATAAGAACAATTATAAAATGAGATATCCATCAAATTGACAATTTTCATTTAAAACAAAACTAAACGAACACTAAAATATAGATGATTTGTGAATTTTTTTTTTATAATGGATACAAATTCTAGGAATAATTGTAGAAGTTGACATTTCTTTAATTGACAATTTTTATGAAAAATAAAGTTAAACGAACATCAAAATATACTTTTATTTTAATATTTTTCAGGTGAAAAATTATACAAATTAAACACTATTAATTGACAATTTCCAATAAAATAATTTCTAAACAATTCAATTCTTTCGAATTCGTTTTCTTTCCAACCAAATTTTATATTTGCAATCAAATAGATCCTAATTGTTCAAACTTTATTTGGCCATTAATTTCCATTGATTTTAAAAATTGTTTTTGAAATGATTAGTTCAGATACTATCAATACATAACATGTAATCCAAGCACCCGTTTGGCTCTCAGTTTTTTTAAATTTTAATGATTAGAATAATATTTTTTTGAAAAATTTATGATTGAAATAGAATGAAATTTTTTTGATTTGTATATAATATTATTTTATGAAAAATTGTGTGATTGAAAAGAAGAGTGAGAAAAAGATTGAAGAGGAGAACATGGGCCAAATTTATCAATCTAATTCGTATAAATAACATATTCTAAAACTCTGGACCGGTCATGTCGATCTTATCTACATTTAATGTCACGTCATCGCAGATCCCCCGGATCCAATCGCACGGTACAGATTTCATCTTAATATAAACCTGCTCGACTTTTAACGCTCATTTCGTTCTTAAATATCTCTGCTCAGTGCTCTCAATTAGGGAATAACATCGCTACTAGGCAGTGTCAATTGAGCTCTACATGAGCCGAGCTCGCTAAATTGCGCCCATGGGGTTACTTGACCAGCTCTGGGACGACACCGTTGCCGGCCCCCAGCCGGACAGTGGCCTAGGGAAACTCAGAAAACACGCCACCTTTGGCTTCCGGCTTAACTCCGGCAAGGGTACGCCTTTGTTGCCATCTTAAGCCGGTGGTCCACCCTGATCGTAACATGATACCCCTAAGAACTCGTTAAATTCTTCTGTACATAATATTGTGCAATAATCATATATACATTAAGATGAATTTGGATACTTTTAAGATATTCATTACATAAGCTTTTAATTTAGCTGGTTATGTTCTAGATTTTCACCGAGTATTAATGTTTTCCACTCATTAACAGGAAAATGTTTAAAGTTCGGATCGATTAGATTAATATACTTTTGTTATTATCACTTCGAGAAATAGAATTAAGTACGTATAAATTGAGAAGGTAATTATTATAATGGAAATTTATGTATTTGTCAAGAATTTAATTGTGATTGGAATTTATTTTGCTTACGAAAATTTTGATTTAAATTTGCGTTTACTGGATCAGATTCAGAAGCTGCGAATCCAAGATCACTTGGAGATGAAGCGGGTGAGGATGCAGTGAGGGTTACAAGAAGCATTATGATAGTAAAGCCTCAAGGTGTTCAGAAAGGCTCGCCGCCGGTTTCGCCGGCTGCCTCCACATCTCCGGTGTCTCCTTTCGCCGGTTCCGGTTAGCTTCATGAGTTATCATATTTTTTTATATTTTATTCTAATTATGATGTCAAACATTCCAGTATCTTCTTGCAAATTTATTGTTTAAACTGCCCTGGGTAATAATGTGGTCTAGAAGAATCTCAGGGAATCTGAATAGGGTAATTTGGACACACTGTTTTTCGAGAACGGAATAACGATAAGGGTATTTTAGTCCTTTTAGGAAGCTTGTCACAGTAATAAGCGGCAATAATAGAGATGAGATAAGTTTAGGCATGATGGGCCAATTATTTTATTTTTGAATTTTGTCTTAAGAGTGACATTTGTGGAATCTACTAGGATACAGTTGTTAAAATTTAAAATAGCATTATGTCTTTGTCCACTTCCTGAATTCGTGCGTGGCATTGCTTAAAGAGACCCACGAATTGTTAAAACTTGTAATAGAATTATGCCTTTGGCGATAGTTATTATTAAGAGTAATGTCTCTGTCTCCCTTGGTTATAAGTTTAGTGCGTTAACGTGACATTAAATTATATGTGTGTAATCAACTTTGTCCTTTAATTTTATTTTTTATTGAGCCTATCACTTACCACCACATAAATTGTGGGTTATAATCTAGTGGAGCTAAATAATGCGACTCTAGTTTTTATGGTTTGAATCTTCGATACACAATTGTAATGATTTCGTAGTTAATACTGACGAAACATGCCTTTTGCATTAAACATGGAATATTCTGTTCTTCATTGTTTATGACATTAAGCTCCTGTTGGTGTATTTAAGTTGATTAAAATTTTATGAAATTCACATGTTTACTACCACATATTTGATTAACTTGTATCTAAATTTACTAAAAGTTTGATTTTAATCTACACCAAACTGGGGCTAATTTTTTATTATGAATGAGGCTAGGTGCAGGGGGAAGAGAGGCATTTCGGTTTCGTAGGAGGTCTGCATCCTTCGCTTACGAGAAGGCTAGCGAAGTTGGACCCAGGAGCCCTCCCCCTTACGACCTGTGATTAACGATATCGAGGCTTCGATCCTTTTCTCCCTTGAGGCTGCTCTAAATGTTATATTGTTTCTGTTTAAGGATCTTTTGGGAAGCAAAAGAGTATTATGTGTAGTTAGATGTATATACGCGACGTCCATCCACCGCATAGTGTTATTTTGAGTGAGGCTGTTTGAGTTCAAAGACTCGAGAGTTGTAAGGAGTTCACTTCTTGTAAAAGGGTTTCTCCATTGCTTTACAAGTTTAGTTTCTGTTCTCTTTATATCTTATCATGAGTAAGAATTCGATTTCACTTGGGCCTATCGGCGTAGAATAATGCTTGTAGTACATAGAGGTGTCCAAAATGGACACCTGGCGCCTCGGCCAATGCCGAGGTGTCGGTGGGCCTTGGCGTAGCAGCCGCCTCGGCCAATGTCGAGACGCTGGGTGTCCACCCCGTTGGATACCGCAATGTACCCATAGCATGATTGATCGGCGTAATATGTCATTTTGAAACTCTACTGAACTTTGAAGACTCTACTCAGATTGCTAAAGTACAAATAGTCTAGTTTGATAAGAATTAAAAGATTTTTAGTAAATTTTGATAAAAATTGATGAAATGTAAAAAATTATGTATTTTATGAAATACGAGATTGAAATTAATTGTTCACTTTAATTTATGTTAGAATCTGAATTTTAATTTTTATTATCAAACAAGGGATATCATGGTTTGATTCATGGTTGGTTTCCCAACTTTTGTCTTGGACAAAAATAGACTGATGGTCGTGTAACACTTAGCCCTGTTTGGCCTCAATTTTGTGGAAATAAAAATGGGTGGAATAGTATTTTTTTGAAAAATGAGTAGTTGAAAATGAAAGAAAAGTTTCGATTTACGTGTAATATTATTTTATGAAAAATTATGAAGTTGAAAATATGAGAGAAAAATGAAATGTAATGGAATGGAAATTAATGGGGCCAAACGAGGGCTCAAGCTGCTTAAGGATTGTTTCTCACTCGGGATCTAATTGAATAAGTTATCCTTCCATACTACGTTGAAAAATTAATGGCACTTTTAAGAAGACTAAGAGTGCATTTTATTATCAATATTTTTCATACAAATGTTATTTTTCTATCCAAATTTTTATTTTTGGGCGGTTTGATTTATTTTTTTCATAGAAAATATTTTCCTACTTTTTGATATGATTCAGGATGCGTCGCCGATTATCGAAGAAGTGATGATTAATTGGAAGAAACCAAAGCCATGTTCAAAACCTCGAGGAGCTAATGAAAGTCACACAATTGCTTGGTTGAGCTATGGAGAACAAAAGATTGAAGAGAACCTGCCAAAATCCACGTAAATCAAAAATATTTTCTTAATTTTCGACCAAACTTTCTCCATTGTCTACTATTCCAAAATGCATTTTTTTCATAAAATTGAGTCCAAACACCCTCTAAATATGCCACGAATGGGTGATTTGATCTCCTTCCCAAGTTTTACCTCTTGCAGGTTGGATTTGGAGTGGGGACGCTCTATTGCACGAAAACCATTTATGTCAATGAATTTATTGAAAATAAAGTGCATAGATTTTCTGTACAAGATTAAGCTCCTATTTGAGCTTCATCTTCTTAAAAAAAAAAAAAAATTTATTTTCAACTACTCATTATCCTAATAAAATATTTTGGGTAATTAGCACAAAACATCCCTACCTTTCGATGTTTTTGTGGAAAACATCCCTACCTTTTTTTTTAGCATAATTAGCACAAAAGGTCCATACATTTCAATGTTATTGTGCAAAACGTCCATATCTTTCATTTTTAGCATTTTCACCCCTACATTTCACCTTTCATTGTGCAAAAAGATCATTTTCATCCATTTTTTCAATAAAATGACGATTTTACCCTCCTATTGAAATAAAACAAAAAGAAAAGAAAAAAATAATTAATTAATTGCAATCATAGTTCTAAATCTTTCAAAACATTACAGATAAATCCTAAATTCTCCACTACCGCCACTTTCACAACCCCACCAAGCCATCACCTATAGATCTATATAGCACCACTTTTCGACCATAACACCTATCGGACTCCACCACCACCAGTGTCGCCTCACTCTCCCCAATATCCTCCTCCATAGTATTGATCACCAATCTGTCCGAAACAACCATATTTACGGTGGTGGAGTCCGTTGGGCATGGTGGCCGAAAGGTGGTATTATGTGGATTTATAGTTGGCAGCTTGATAGGTTGTGAAAATGGTGGTGGTTGAGAATTTATGATTTATCTGTAATGTTTTGAAAGATTTAGAACTATGATTGCAATTAATTAATTATTTTTTTTCTTTTCTTTTTGTTTTATTTCAATAGGAGGGTAAAATCGTCATTTTATTGAAAAAATAGATGAAAATGACTTTTTGCGCAATGAAAGGTGAAATGTAGGTGTAAAAATGCTAAAAATGAAAGGTAGGGACGTTTTGCACAGTAATATTGAAAGGTAGGGACCTTTTCTGCTAATTATGCTAAAAAATAAAAGGTAGGGACGTTTTGCACAATAACTTTGAAAGGTAGGGACCTTTTGTGCTAATTACCTTTTTGATTTAACGGAGCATTTTAACGGAGAGTTGACAGAAGGACGTTTTGCACAAAAAAAGGTAAAGGTAAGGGTGTAATCCGCCAAAAAATGAAAGGTAAGGACGTTTTCCACAAAAACATCTAAAGGTAGGGATGTTTTGTGCTAATTACCCAAATATTTTTATACATAACTTTTTTTCTTATTTTTTAACTATTCATTTTTCAAAAAAAAAAATCACTATTACAAAAATCCTTTTCTTTCCCCCCGTAAAAATGGAAATCAAACATCTAAGATTTTGACTAGTATGTAAAAACAATGTCCAACTATAAGCCATATCTAACTTAACCTACATTCAAAGTTGACGTTGACATCAAGATCAAGTGTCACCCTATTTATTATTATTATTAATTTTAATTGCATGCTAAGTTAAAAAGAAAGTGTAAAGTTTGCTTCTTCTTTTTTTCTCTGTAAATGTAATTTTTAGCTTATTTTTCAACTTTAACCAATAAAATAATTTATTTATTCAATAAGTGAATTTGCTCATAAGCAAACCTTTTAAGCTGAATTGATCAAAATGCTCTTAAAAATTAAAAATCTTACATACTATACTATCCACTATTACATATCAAATATGTTTTAATGTTTTTAATAAGTCGATAAGATATTTTAGTCCATTATAAATAAATGACATCGTCTTGACCACGATAGAGCTTTTTTGCCCTTCACATAATAGAGGGACTAAAGTGCAATGTCAATAATTATAAATATAACATAGTATATTACAAGATATAAGTGGGATTCAAGACAAAAATTAGTTGGGATGCATAATTCAAACCTTTTATGGACATTGGGGCCCAGAGAGCCCATCGATTTTATACATCAAACTTGATGATAAGTAATTATTGAAAGCCACGTTAAGCCCATGTTTGATGGTCGTAATTGAAGGATAAAATAATGTTTTAAATAGTGTTGTTTTAGAGAATGCGTGATTAAGAAGTAGGGAACATGTACAAAATATTTTATTAAGTGAATGTATAATTAAAAATGAGTATGAGAATTAAAGAACTTTGTTTTAAAAAGAGACAAGCATGAACTAATTGTGGGAGATTGGGTCATGCTTTGGACATGCCAAGGAGGCTTGTTGATCAAGACTTTGGGTTCATTAGTCCCCAAATAGATTTATCGAAGTCTTAATGTGTAAGCAAGAGGATCAACTTGTCTAACTTTATCATTGCTTAAACTCATATTTTAAATTTCATTCTCTCTTCAAATTTATTTAAATATCATATTTTTTGAGATTTATAATTTTATCAATTTTTTAATCATACATTTCATCAATTTTTATTAAAATTTAATTTTTAACAAAACCAACAGAAACCTTATGAAGTTTCTATTTTTGTTTTGTTTTGTCCAAATTTAAATAGATGATACTATAGATTGACTTATTTTAAAAGATTGACTTATTTCAAAAGGCGGGTCGTACTCGACTCAGCTTCCTAGAATTGTGATTTATATAAATTAAGTGGAAATTACACCTTTCCAGGTGTTTAAAGATTGGGATGTAAACATCATGTGGGGAAGTTTTTTATGCACATGTCAAGCTTTTATATAAATATTAAATGTGAAATATTTATTTTTTATCATTTAATAATTAGTCGATGTGTATATTAACTGATGGTGAGTTTTCTTATTATCGTAATTCAAATTACAATTTTCTTAACTACCATATCAATCATCTCCTCTCTTTCTCTCTCTCTCTCTCTCTGTGCCCCCCACGATTTCACGTAATCTCCAAACCCTCTCTTTGTTCTCCCACGATTTCCCGTCCCCTCCAAACACTCGCTCGTTCGAACTCATCCACCCAAAGTCTAGATATCACCATTTAGTTACCCTACAATCTTATCATTGTTGAATTCAATTTGTGCAAGAATCATCGTGTTGAGTACATCCCTTTCGTTACCCTAAAAAACGAAATCTAATGGAGAAATCGAAGGGTGTAGGAGGGGTTATTAATCTTAAAGACACAAGAAGAAGAAGAAGCAAAATGAGGTCATAGGACAGCATAATGGAAACCCCAACGCATTCGTGTCTGTGATTGAGCGAAAAGGCCAATCGAACAAGGTTATTTCCTCAATTTTTATTTTATTTTTATTTTTTTTAATCCAACAATGAAAAAACATACTGGATATTTGGGCATTCTATGAAATGTAGGCGGTTGAAGTAAATTCGGTATTGGGCATGACCTAGGGTTTTGGGTGTGAAGAGTATGTGTATGGAAACTCCTTTGTGCTTATAATTAGATGTCTAATATGTTGCGTGATCTTAGAGGATGATATGTGACCCAAGCTCAGTGCAAGTGACCATGGTAGATGATCTGTGACCTGAGCTCAGTGTATGTGACTTGGAGGTGCTAATAATGAATTGATCTAATCTGTGATCTATTCATTTCATTGAAAACTAATACACATATCTGTGAACTGCTATGATGTGATACAAATCAAAATGTTGGTTTTATTACAAGACTTCCAATTATTGGTTTGTTAGTGACAATGCGGCATGTGTATGAGATTGTATTTGTGCTTTTAATTTTGATGTCTTATAAGTTGGATGGTGTCACAGGTATTAACAATATGACCAGACTCGAATGTATGTGAATTGGAAGTACTAACAGTGAATAGATATGTGATCTGAGCTGACTGAAAATGTGACTTGAGTGTTCTAATAATGAAGATTTGTGACCCTATTCAACTTAATGACCCGAGTGTACATGTGTATGCATATGTGACCTGTTAGGCAGAGCATGTTATTAATTGAATCTTTTTGTGTTGTAACATATTATCTGTGTGAGATTTCTTTTCGGTACAAGTGTTTAACACTGTCTACAATTTCAATACAGGTCTGGCAATTCATAATACCAGAAGACAGGTGGTTTCCTGGGAAAATTACAACCTTAGTCTGCAAAGGTGTCTTGAATACTATTCAGAAGAGCTTAAGCCGACCACAGAAACGTATATTGATGGGAACCTGTTTTGCTCATTTTCTAGAGTGCGACGAGATCATGATACAACCCCAAATGATTCACTTCTTCCTTCTGAGACATGTTCATTAGCCTAATAACGAAGAAATGTGGTTTTAAGTGGCTGGAAAGTATGTGAAGTTATCCATCTCCCAGTTCTGTTTAGTCACAGGTCTGAGATGTCATGGAAAATGTGATACATAAGTGTATGACAGTAAGACATCAAAACTGAAGGGAAAATACTTTTCTCAAGTGGACACCGTAACACATGAAGACATCAAGTCCACATTCTTCTTTGCGTGTCAAATGCCGGACTTGGATCTTATCGAAGCTCTACCGGATGATGGCGTTGCTAGGATAGGTGCATTGTATTTCCTCACTGCCTATCTCTTTCCTAGAGATTACAAGAAAGTTGTTGACAACTACTTATTTCCCTAGTTGAGGACTTCGATGCAATGAACAGATTCCCATGGGGTAAATTATTATTTGACATTACCTTAGGTTTATTGAAAGATGGGTTGAGTAGGAGAACTGCACATTACAGGCTACGAGGTATGTTGGTATTATTTGACATTACCTTCCAAGTATGGATTTATAAGACTTTTCCAAGTCTAGATAGAATTAATGTCACACGAACATTGAAGACGCATCCTCGAATAATGAATTAGATGGCAGATGAACAATCTCCTGCTACTAAGTTGGAAGGAGCCGACTGCTTCGCAAATGTTGATGTAATACATTAGTAAGCCTTGTTACTAGTATACTGAACTGTTATGATTACACTTTTTTTAATATACACTTTTGTAGATTGTGATTTGTGACCTGGAACCATCGGAAACAAAAATGGCCATGCCATATGTGAACAATGTCCAGTATAAGAAGTCGATTAAACCGAACTTGTGAAGTAAGAGCCGCAAGAAAAAGATGACAAAGAGGTCAGCCGACAATGTTAGTACTAGCGGAAAGTCAGTGATCATCTTAACGGACAACAGTATGGGGCAGCCTAATGTATTGAACGACGATGATGATTTTTGTTGATTCTCTACCACGACGTCAAGATTCACCCCCTCGTAAAAAATCTCTAATTGATGAAACACTGTCAGTTGCCCATAACTCTCTAGATGAACCACACTCTCACAGGCCGCAATAGGTTGATGTAAGTTGATGTAATTATTTTTTTGAAATCAGTGGACACAGATCAATGTCTTAGGTCACATATTACCTTTTGAAATCAATGGTCACAGATCACTGCGATGAAGGTCACATATCCACCATATTTTCATCACAGAAAATATTTTCCTAAGTCACATATAACCATTTTCTTTTCCAAAGAATTGGTTACACTTGTGTTGTTATAGTGTTATGTCAGGCATGTGATGATTTGAGAATGCAAATATGCAAACTGCAGTCGGACAATAAATTGTTGAATAGGGAGCTTGCTGACATTAGGTCACAAATGTCATGCTTCAATGATGTGCACTCAACAAAAATGAACTCCATTGTCCAAATGCAAGGTGTCCTAAAAATTGACTTGATGGAGATTCGAACTAACATGCAGTTTTTGTCCGAAACTGTGTCAGCAATGATATCTAATTCAATGGAAGAGATCATGAGACGGTTTAGTGAAAAAGCAAAAGATCGAAGCACAGAAGTTCTCGGAGTTGAAGACAAGGGAACTCAAGTTGCTAGAGGCTCTGATAAGACTGATGAGGTATTTACATGATATTTACACATTTCATTTTACACACCATGGTCACATTGACATGCCAAGTATTCTTTTTCTTCTCCAAGATATAGGTGCAAACAGTGCAGCCAAATGTTGACAGGAGATGGAAAGGTTAGATAGACCCAAGTGAAGACATTGGTACCCCCTGTAGTCTTCAACCACCATCGTTCGATATGGGGATCGGATATACGCAACCTAACGACATACACTCTGAAGACATTCAGAAACAGGTAGATTCCGTTATATCAGACGTGGTGACGACAGCCAAAAGTGTTCAGGTAGAGGTATTCATAAAGCCATTATTCATTCTGTACTCGTCATAGATCAACGACATGCCAATAATAGTAAACTTTAACATGTCACAAATCATTCAAAACTTAGTCACATATAGTTTCTATATACGATGTGAAATTTAACAAGTTTTTATAACAATATACAGGGATCCACGTCTCCTGAAAGCGGTTCTGAATTACTAGTCAAGCAGGTTTTCAGGCCCGCAAGGATATTGTAGTCTCCGTTCGTCGTTGGAGAAGGTAAATTGTTCAAACATGATGATCATGTCACAATTTTCGAGCATTTCAAAGGCGACATTGAAGAATTTGACATATCTACGTTCATGAGTTGGTTCCAGAGGGGTTTTTAACCCAAAAATAAGTACGTACAATTTGTATATATCTAAGAACATAACTTAACAAGTCATGATAGCGCAACACTCAGTATTCAATTTCATGTTTCACATTTTCATATACTGTTTCCTTTTCTTACATGTCATTGTTTCCCTTTTTTACAGTACATGGATGCGTGCTTCTACTACATTTGCCAACTTGCAAAACATGGCAAGAATGTAAAGTTTAGAGCCATGACAACAAATTCTTGGTTTCAGCATAAAATAAAAGACATATACCCTGGTTTTATGAATGATCCCTAGGTTTTGATGTCAAAGTTGAGCCTTGTTAATGTCATAACTGGTCACAGCCTTCCTTTAAGCATACATTGGGCTGATGTTGACCATGTGTTCATGCCAATACTGCCCACAAACAAGGCCCACTGGATGCTAGGTGTGCTACAATTCAGAAGCCACACCTTGACAGTGTTCAATTCGATAGGTAAAACATATCGTGACTAGAAGGTTCTAGAAGGCATTGAGTCATATATGAAAATCTTGCCAGCACTTATGAATACTTTGGGAATTTCAAAAAATGACCCTGATTACCACGGACCTGACTCCAAGGAATTGAAGGTGCACATCGACAGTACGCTACCTCAGCAGACAAATGGGTAATTCTTGTGACATATTATGTGTACTTAACCTGATAATTTTTCAATTATGACATTATTTTTTCACTGTTATTTTGCAGTCATGATTGTGAGATATTTGTGATTTTGTACGCTTTATACGTCATCCGTGATGGATGATGTTCCATACCGCATAGATTCGATATTAACAAGTATAGACTAAGTATTGTTGCACTACTCTACAAATATCGGGAAATGTACGTGAAGCATGCTAAGCTGGGATTAATGGGGGGATGGTTATAGAATGACATCATATGTGTTAGGAAGATGAAGTTTTAATTGGTAGCTTTTGTGATCTGTACACACATGGCTTTTTTGTATTTTTGTCGTTATTTCTCAAGTGGATTTGTCTTGTTGCTATGTACATGGATTTTTTCGTGCGGAATATATGACAATTTCACTTTTCATGTTATAAAATGTAATAATTGTTTTCCACAGGAATTACTTTGGTCAACTGTTATTTTTTGTTCACAGGTTATTTTGGGTTTATATGCACATGGATGGTCATATTTGAAGATTGGTCGCATATCATGAGTTGCTTTGTACTGTATCACAGATTATGTAATCACAGGTAGTTAAAGTACATGATTTTTTATTGTTAGAAAATGTCACAGATAACAGAATTCAGTACAACATAACTTTTTTAAGCCAAATTTAATCCTTTTTGCATTATTGGTCAGAGATAACTCTATTTTGTGTCACATGTCATCACATTATGTTCCAAAACTGTTTAGTGATCACTTGTATTTATTATTGGTCACATTTCACTAGGATTTAGGTCATGTGATCATATTTTGGTCACAGAGTTGTTAGGAAGTCACATGTCAATTTTTTTTTCCAAACCATTGGTCACATATCTTTGAAATTTGATCACATGCATATGCACGATTCATCAGGTCACAGTTATGAATTATCAACGACCACATAGTGCAATGATAGAGGTTATGTGTTTTACATCAGGTCACATGTCCAGCTGTGTGAGGAATAGGGATTCACAGTCAACTAGATTACATAACTTTTGACCATGTCTGAATGATTGTATTAACAAACAAATACTTAGACTCAAATAAGATTTTGCACACTTGGAAAAATAATGGTCATATATAACGTCACTCTTGTATTACAAATGAATGTTTCAAAAACACAATGGTCACATATATTATGTGGTATTGCAATGTATTGTATTGACTAATATTAGCTCAATGGGACAAGACTTGAGCATCTCCTATGGTTGTGACCATATCCTTCACAGTGCCCACATTTCACCGATAGTTTCCCATTTCTGGATGACATCTTCCTCTTCTCAGTTGGCCTTTCACAACTCCGTTTCTGGTTAGGAGCTAACACAATGTCATGTAGCACTTCTTTAGGCAATGTCTATTCGCTTGGATTTCCAACAGGATATATAGTCTTCGTATGCGTTCGTATACATCACGTGTGTAATAATAAAAAAAGAAAGTATATGGATCCCTTTTTGTATTTGCAATTACAGCCAATGCGTGTGGACATGGTAAGAAATCAACTTGTAGCATCCTGCATGTGCATGTCTGTTTCTCAATATCAACAAAGAAAGTTATCTTATCACCACTAATAGAAAACAGTGACTGGTTGGAAGGGAAAACCTGGGAGAATATAATCAAATGGACAAATTACATCAGTTCAAACAAGTATCTATGCAGCAGCCACAGTCTTGAGGTGTATGTCACAAATTATATATCTGAGCAGGTCATAGTTGCACAGTTTAATGTCACAGAAATATATGGAAAGGTCACATGCAATTGCACAATTTAATGTCACAGGATTGTATAGGAAGATCACATGCAGTGAGTTCAGGTCACATATATAAAAGGCGCATAAGTATACAAACATATGTTATCACATATGTGCATTTCAAGTCACATTAGTTTATGCAGCTATCGTATGAGTAGTTGTGATCATCAAAATTAAAACTTACTATCAAGTTCTTTAAATCTATACTCATTTTTCTGATCTCGTTCTCGTATTTGCTTATCAACTTTGTAAAAGTCCCATGCGCATTGTCTCTATGTTTACAAAACCAGTTTTGCGTAGTTTATCGTAATGACTCTAGCAAGGATACGATTGGATAATTTCTGGCTACCTTCGTGACTGCATTGACTGATTTCACGATGTTCGATGTCATTGTTGAATACCTATTTTGTGGCATATAGATTCGTGACCACTTTTCAGGTCCAATCTCAACCTGCAAACATGTATTGCATTGAGTAATATTATATAACTACAATATGTAATCATTCTAATATTTTATGAAAAATTACATTGAAGTACTACAATACCAAGTAAGTGCTAATCTTCTAATTCATTGTGTCCGTCCAGTTACCTCATATGATATTTGAACTCTTCCAATGTGTAAACTCTAACAGCTGAATTGAAAGCTTGTGTAACGTTTTGTCCAGATTTTCCAAAATGTGACTTCAAGTTCTACAGCAAATGATACGAACATATACTATGATAGGTTCCCGGACACACATGTTGTATTACATTATTTATACTATTATGCCGATTCGATACAAAATATAGCCCTTCTTTGTTCTTGTACGCCTTTTTAGGTTTTCTAAAAACCATCTCCAAGTTTTGTCGTTCTCATTATTTCTAATCCCAAATGTAAGGACGAATACACTATTACTTGTATCTTGCGTACACACTGTGAAAAGAGTACCTCCGTAGTGACCATTCAAGTACGTACCGTCAATCATAATTACAGGCTTACAATGTTTCCAGCCGCGTATTGATGCACCAAGTGCCATAAAGCAATACCTAAAGCAATTGTGACTATCAACCTTCAAGTTTGTGATCGTCCAAAGATTCTTTTGTCGAAACATGTAGAAAAAGCTGGTATGTTACCAAACGAATCAGTCGGATGATCTCTTATCATCTTCAAGGCTTGCTCGCGAGATCTCCACGCTTTCGAATAATTTAAATAAATCTCATAAGTATGCAACATATCACTGCATATATCCTTCGGTGTGTATATAGTACGAGACGACATATACTAGCGAACACAACTGTAGCTGATAGTTGTCTGTGTGACCCCAACACTATATTTGATGCACATGTGTGACTACCAATCTTCCGAATGTTCAACAGTTCCGTTTTACCCCATTTCGATACTCTTCATATCCAACTTTATCCCTCTTGTGAGCACCTCACAATATATTCTTTTTTGTCTGACCGTTCCATCATAAACTTAAATATATTCTGCATGGCAAAAAGTGACAGGTTTAACTTTAAAATATCTTTATCACAGAAGACAATTCCTTCTTCGACCTATCTAGCATCTGCTACATAAACAACTGTGATTTCGTTGTCGTAAATGTGACCTACATTTGCAATTGCTGCTTCACAGATGTCTGATGATATATCTTGCAACTTACATAACTCACCAGCTACATGTGGATTAACTGGCAGTGTGATAGATGGTTTATCTACTTCTACCTCTGCAGCATCAATGATTAATGGGTATTTAGTAGGTTCGTCCTCCATATCCTTTAGCATGATGTAAGAAAGCACATTACTGTCATTTCTGATTCTAATTGGAGGCAAATCTTCATTCAGTATGTACTTCATTGAGATTGCTACCATTGTAGGATCCAAATCGAACTCCTTTATAACCGTGTCCACACAGTTTACATATCTGCAATTTCGATCTACCAACGCCAAAGAAGTTTGAGATGCATGCAACAGGCACACGTGTAGGTATACCTTTTTTGCAAATTAAATTTACATTTATTAGTGGTCTAGTGATGAAAGTGTAACGGTTGACACAGTTTGTGTATGAATTCCTAAAATAGTAGGCATACACGTTTTCCACAAAGTCACAAGTGAATGCATGGTAGAAATATAAATCACAGGTTAGGCATCATAATTCACATACACGAAGCATGTGCATAGTCACATATACAGTGTGCATTTAATTATACGAGTGTTTTCATTCAGGTCACATTTTTGGAAGTACGTCGTGTAAGAATGAATATCACTGCATATTACATGGGTCACAAATCATGTAACACAATTATCTCACTCAGATTATGCGCGGTAGTTCCATATACTGAGTGACTCAGGTCACATTCTTCAAAAAGTCAATCACGGAGAATATGAATTTCAATATTGTTGAGACACATTCATCACACATCTCATATGTGACCTTCATATTGCATTACATATAATACATGCATTGGTCACATAGTCAGATATCAGATTATATGTCGAAGCACGTACGTGTACTCTATTTTCAGTGATGATCAAGAGTTTTGCGACTAATGTTAGATTTATTCTGCTGCAAATATGATTGTATTACTAAATTGAGAATCGTGGTTTGAAATTCATTGATTATTCTTGTCTTCGGTGATTGTATTCGATTTATCGAACACAATTCCGGAGTATGTGACTCGACGTTTCCATCGCGGGTGAGATTGTGAAATTTCTCATCGAAATCAGTGATAACTGCTACCTGCTTCGTTATCGTCAGCAGCCAGAATAGGTTTTCACGGTGAGAACGCAGAATGCTAGCTGAATTTTTTAATTTTGGGAAGTCGATTTTGTACTAAAATAAGTCATGATATAGAAGGGAACTAGGCGTAATTTTAGGAAACGACTATAACTACACACACACACACACACACCTGACTTTAGAATCTTCAAACTATACATCTGATATATGCTACGGTGTATACTTAGTCACCGAACTATGATTTTTTCCCATAAATTAATTTTTTCTATTATTTCCTTTAGAAAACTAACCAAAAAATTAACATTGGCCTTGGTGGGCTGCTTGCCGCCAGGCAAACCGTGTCAAGTTTTGCATGAGCCAGCTTAGTGAGATCAGCCAAGAAGATACGCTTCCTATGTGAATTATGAAATATATATCATTTATTTTTATTTATTTATAATTTAAATAGTATAAAAATAAATTCGTAACAAAAGCACTATGTGAAAGTCATATAAGTTGTTCATTGCACACGGAAAAAATATTGTTGTGCCCTATAGTTGTTGACTAACATTTTGTATTTTCAAAAAGATAAGTGTCGTAATTTGGGTTATCAATCTATACCCCTGAAATAACTTTCTAATTTCGTGCTCATGACAAGTCGAGACATCATAACTCAACTTTTATCAACTAGTTTTTTTTTTTTTAAACAACATTATATGTATTAGAATTTAATAAATAAGTGTAACACTTTATAACGTAAAGTTAAAAGACTATTTGGGTGTTGTGCAAGGTCAATCCATCAAAGCACTTCTTTAGAGTGTAGGTGGTAAAGTTTTTTAAAATTTATAAGTTGATCAAGCATAAATTTTTTCATGGATTTCAAACTTTTTAGGCACACAGTCCGTGTGGATACAAATATCATTATTATGGAAGAGATGTATAAATGATATGATGGATAATTAAGCCCTTATTCAAGCTTGATCTTTAAAATATTAATTTTCTCTCAAACTCATTTGTTATCATACATTCTCTCAATGTAATAATTTTACATGTAAATTCAATTTTTTTCTACTTTTTAACCCTACATTCCTATAAACTCTCTATTATAAAATCCATTTTCTCAAAAAAAATGTGATTCAAGCAAATTCTAATTAATTTTACACCATTTGAACGAACTTTTTGGATGCAAACTATTATAGTGACGAGACGTGCTAATTAATAAAATATTGAGATAAAGAATAGGTGACAAATGTTAGGGATACAAGTTTTATGATAAGCAAAAATTGAAAAAATTAAGTATAATTAAAAAGTAGTTCAGATAAAAAAAAAAATGTTGTGCTAATAATTTTTTTCTAAATTGTAAAATATGGGTAATGTTTAACACATCTAAATAAGTGACAATACCAAACATACCCTTTGACTTTAGTTCAATTATAGCAAGAATAAAAGGCAAAGTCACTGGTATTAGGTAATGGTCAAGACACATTTATAACTTTTTACTGCATTAAAAACGACTTATCACGTGACGTGATAGCGCGTCTCATTAACAGCCTTCCACGTGTCAAATAAAATTCCGAATTAATCTAAATCCTGCTTGATTGGAGATAATTTCCAAAAAAATTTCTATTTTCCAACTTTTTTTTTTTTCTGTGTTTGATTGCAAAAGTTTTTCATAGAATTCATTTTGAGAATTGGTTTTCCACCTTTTTTTTGTGTGTGTGTTTTTTTTTAAATTTTTGACAATGGGAACAAATTATAAGAATAATTATAAAATGAGATATCCATTAAATTGATAATTTTCATGTAAAACAAAGCTAAACGAATACTAAAATATAGATGATTTTTGAATTTTTTTTATAATGGACACAAATTCTAGGAATAATTGTAGAAGTTGACATCTCTAAAATTGACAATTTTCATGAAAAATAAAGTCAAACGAATATCAAAATATACTTTTATTTTAATATTTTTCAGGTGAAAAATTATACAAATTATACACTATTAATTGACAATTCCCAGTAAAATAATTTCTAGACAATTCAATTCTCTCGAATTTGTTTTCTTTCCAACCAAATTTTATTTTTGCAATCAAATGGATCCTAGTTGTTCAAACTTTGTTTGGCCATTAATTTCTATTGATTTTAAAAATTGTTTTTGAAATGATTAGTTCAGATGTTATCAATACATAACATGTAAACCAAGCACCCGTTTGGCTCTTGTTTTTTTTAAATTTTAATGGTTGGAATAATATTTTTTGAAAAATTTATGATTGAAATAGAATGAAATTTTTTTGATTTGTATATAATATTATTTTATGAAAAATTGTGTAATTAAAAAGAAGAGTGAGAAAAAGATTGAAGAGGAGAACATGGGCCAAATTTATCAGTCTAATTTGTATAAATAACATATTCTAAAACTTTGGACCGGTCATGTCGATCTTATCTACATTTAACGTCACGTCATCGCAGATCCCCCAGATCCAATCGCACGGTACAGATTTCATCTTAACATAAACCTGCTCGACTTTTAACGCTCATTTCGTCCTTAAATATCTCCGCTCAGTGCTCTTAATTAGGGAATAACATAGCTAATAGGCAGTGTCAATTGAGCTCTACATGAGCCGAGCTCGCTAAATTGCGCCCATGGGGTTACTTGACCAGCTCTGGGACGACACCGTTGCCGGCCCCCAGCCGGACAGTGGCCTAGGGAAACTCAGAAAACACGCTACCTTTGGCTTCCGGCTTAACTACGGCAAGGGTACGCCTTTGTTGCCATCTTAAGCCGGTGGTCCACCCTGATCGTAACATGATACCCCTGAGAACTCGTTAAATTCTTCTGTACATAATATTGTGCAATAATCATATATACATTAAGATGAATTTGGATATTGTTAAGATAATCATTCCATAAGCTTTTAATTTAGCTGGCTATGTTCTAGATTTTCACCGAGTATTAATGTTTTCCACTTATTAACAGGAAAATGTTTAAAGTTCGGATCGATTAGATTAATATACTTTTGTTATTGTCACTTCGAGAAATAGAATTAAGTACGTATAAATTGAGAAGGTAATTATTATAATGGAAATTTATGTATTTGTCAAGAATTTAATTGTGATTAGAATTTATTTTGCTTACGAAAATTTTGGTTTAAATTCGCGTTTACGGGATCAGATTCAGAAGATGCGAATCCAAGATCTCTTGGAGATGAAGCGGGTGAGGATGAAGTGAGGGTTACAAGAAGCATTATGATATTAAAGCCTCAAGGTGTTCAGAAAGGCTCGCCGCTGGTTTCGCCGGCTACCTCCACACCTCCCGTATCTCCTTTCGCCGGTAAGCCGGTTCCGGTTAGCTTCATGAGTTATCATATTTTTCTATATTTTATTCTAATTATGATGTCAAACATTCCAGTACCTTCTTGCAAATTTATTGTTTAAAGTGCCCCGGGTAATAATGTGGTCTAGAAGTATCTCAGGGAATCTGAATAGGGTAATTTGGACAGTTTGTTTTTCGAAAACGGAATAACGATAAGGGTATTTTAGTCCTTTTAGGAAGCTTGTCACAGTAATAATCGGTAATAATAGAGATTAGAGATGAGATAAGTTTAGGTATGATGGGCCAATTATTTTATTTTTTAATTTTGTCTTGAGAGTTAAGCGTGACATTTGTGGAATCTACTAGGATACAATTGTTAAAACTTAAAATAGAATTATGCCTTTGTCCACTTCCCGAATTCGTGCGTGGCATTGCTTAAACAGACCCAGGAATTGTTAAAACTTATAATAGAATTACGACTTTGGCTATAGTTATTAAAAGTAATGCTATGTAGTCTCATTTAGTGCGTTAATGACATTAAGCTCCCGTCGGTTGGATTTTAAGTTGATTAAAATTTCATGTTAAAGTTAACAATTAATTTTGATTACAAATTCTATGGGATTAAGATGTTTACAGCCAAATATTTGATTATAACTTTTATCTAAATTTACTAGAAGTTTGATTTTAATATACACCCAACTGGGGCTAATTTTTGATTATGAATAAGGTTAGGTGCAGGAGGAAGAGAGGCATTTCGGTTTCGTAGGAGGTCTGCATCCTTTGCTTACGAGAAGGCTAGCGGAGTTGGACCCAGGAGCCCTCCTCCTCCTTACGACCTGTGATATACAACGATATCGAGGCTTCGATCCTTTTCTCCCTGGAGGCTACTCTAAATGTTGTTGTTATATCCTTTCTGTTTAAGGATGTTTTGGGGAGTAAGAGTATTATTAGTGTAAATAGATGTATGTACACGATATCCATCCACTGCATAGTGTTACCTTGAGTGAGGCTGTTTCCAAGACTCGAGAGTTGTAAGCAGTTCACTAGTAAAAGGGTTTCTCCATTGCTCTACGAGTTTAGTTTTTGTTCTCTTTATTGCGTATCATGAATAAGAATTTAATATCACTTGGGCCTTTCGATGTAATAACAACTATGTCATTTTGAAACTCGCCCCTCGGGATATATTCCAGTGGTGTAAAGGACAAGGGTGAAGTTTACTCAGTCTTGTTGACAGTCACAGTGTAAGGGTTTGATTCCTGAAATATGGATTATGATTTTTTGTGGGCACCATAGTACATGCAGCTCTTGTTTTTTGGCCTACTGGAGTACATTTCGCGATTAGTATCTCTCCCGATTTTCCAAGGACAGGGTGATGGGGACATTTAAGGTTGGGGTTTAACCTTTTTTTTAACTATGTCATTTTGAAACCCTACTAAACTTGGAAAACTCTGCTCAGATTGCTGAAGTACAAATAGCCCCAGCTTGAAAGGAATCGAAATCAGATTTTTAGTAGATTTTGATAAAAGTTGATGGAATGTGAAAAATTATATATTTTATGAAATATGTGGTTGAAATTAATTGTTAATTTTGACCTATTTTGAAATTTGGATTTTAATTTCTATATATAATTGTTTGATTCATGATTGGTTTCCCATCTTTTGGCGTGGACAAAAATAGGCTGAAGGTCATGTAACACTTGAGCTGCTCAAGGATTGTTTCTCACTCTGGATCTAATTGAATAAGTTATTCTTCCATACTATGTTGAAAAAATTAATGGCACTTTTCGAAAGGTCTAAAAGTGCTAAAAGTGCCTTTGATTATCAAAAATGTTATTTTTTTAATCAAATTTTTATTTTCGTGCTGTTTGATTAAATTTTTTTATGAAAAATATTTTCGTACTTTTGATTACGTAATTATATTTTTCTCGTAAAATATATATATATTTTTTTTAGATTGGATGGGTTTTTATTTTTCAAGTAATTTACTTTTTTTTTTCTCTCACATCTACTCCCCTTCTTTATCATTTACCTACCAATAAAAAATGAAAAAATATAACATTTTTTAGGTTGAGAAAATTAAACACATTTAATTGATAATTTTCATGCAAATAATTTTTAGACAAATCAATTGTCTAGAGTTTATTTTCTTTTTATGTAAATTTTATGTTTACAATCAAACACATCCTAAATATTTAGATTGCAATTATATCGAGGAGTTTTTGAAATTTCTCGTTGGCTCGATCCTTCGTGTCACTAAGTAGCCTAGAAAGTTTTTCCCAGCTATGCTTTAAAGGAATATTTGTGGAGTAGGGCTTCATAGTGTATTTTTCAACACTCGGAAGGTTTGTTGGAGGTTGTCTACGACTCGCTCAGTGATCATAGAATACATTAAGAGCCTATTTGATAGAATTTATTCGAGAATAATGAGTTTTTTAATAGTATTTTTTGAAAAATGTATGGTTAAAAAATAAGGAAACATCATTGATTTGTGAGTAAAATATTTTATTATATGAATGTGTTGTGGAGAATGATCATGTAGCAAACAATTTAAATTTTTAAAGGATAACAAACGGGGGTAAACATAGTTCATATAGAATTTGATCCATTCCCAAGTTGATCCATAAGCATCTTGTTTACCAGAAACCGTTATGTTTCTGTGACAATTCTTTAGTATGATAGAAAGTCCCTTGTTCAATCACGGAGGCCGTCTTTTCTCAGTTATCATCGTGATCTTATTGTAGCCTGAGAAAGCATCGTAAGGCCATCTTCAACTCTACACTAAAATTTGCACAATTTTGCACCAAGCTAAAAATCATTTTCAACCATTTCACTAAAATTTGCACCAAATAAGATAGTGTTTAATCATTTTCTTAACTTTTTTTATTCTTAATAATTTATTTATTTGAAAAAACATTTATTTATTTATTTTATCAATGAGATGTAAAAGCAGTATGGAAAATATCAAAAGAGCGATAAACACCCATTTCCAAAAGAAGCCCGAGAGACAAATCTGAATGTCTTTTATAGATAATACACCTCGTCCATAATGCGTTTGGCAACCAAAATGCCTCAATACACATAATCATTGCCTTGTCCAAAAATACGCGTGACTCATGCATGAGACTGGTCAAAATGTCTCATTATATATATAAACATTGCCTTGTTCAAAATGCTCGTGACTCAAGCACGAAACTGATCAAAATGTCTCAATACATAAAGTACACCTTGTCCAAAATTAGCATGACCTAAACATTCATTGACATTACTGTATTTAAAGAACAAAACAGAATATGAGCATAAATAATATGGTAAAATAGCAATGATTAAAAAACTCCCACTAATCATATACTACATAAGACTCTAGCAATCCCAAATGAGCCACATGCTCCCGAAATAATTTTTGGAGCTAAAACTTTAGTTAGTGGGTCAGCTAACATATGATCCATTGAAATATGCTCAATACAAATATAAGGCTCATTTATTTTCTCTCTTACAAACAAATACTTAATATCAATATGCTTAGAGCGTGAAGAATTTCTAGTATTTCGATAGAAAGCAACTGCTACAGAATTGTCACAAAATATCTTCAACGGCCTCGAAATGGTGTTCACTATACCTAGCCCCGAGAAAAATGTTCCGCAACCATATAGTCTGACATGTAGCCTCATAACAAGCCACATACTCTACCTCCATTGTAGAGGAAGCAATAAGTGTCTGTTTTACACTTTTCCAAGAAAAAGCTCCCTCTGCCATCATAAAATCATAACCAGAAGTAAACATCCTGTCATCTAAACAACCTGCAGAATTGACATCAGAATATACAACTATATCAAGAATGTCAGATCGTCGATAGGTAAGCATTGGATCTTTAATGCCTTGCAAAAGCCTAAGTACTTTCTTTACAAGTTTTCAGTGAGCTAAACCAGGACCACTCAAATATCTCCCAAGTACACTGACAACATATTCAAAGTCAGGCCATGTACATACTCAAGCATACATTAAACTACCCACATATGAAGATAGAGAATTGTTTGCATTTGAGTCCTCATTATCATCCTTAGGGCATTGAAACTTAGAAAATTTATCACCTTTCACAATAGATACTTTTCCAAGAGAACAATAATGCATATTAAACCTACTCAAAAATTAATCAATGTAGGTTTTCTGAGATAATCTAAGAACGCCTTTAGATCTATTACGAAAAATCTGAATCCCCAAAACATAAGAGGCCTCACCTAGATCCTTCACATCAAAATGAGATGATAGCATGCGCTTTATCTCAAGTAAAAGCTCAATGTCATTTACAGCGAATAATATATCATCAACATAAAGAACAAGAAAGATACACTTACTTCCAGTGACCCTCAAGTATATGCATTGATCAACAACATTTTCCTTGAAACCGAAAGAAGTGACAATCGCATCAAATTTTAGGTACCACTGTCTCGATGCTTGCTTGAGCCCATAAATAGACTTCTTAAGCTTACACACCATGTGTTCCTTTCCACCGACTTGAAAATCATCTGGTTGCATCATGTATACATCCTCAAATAAGTGTCCATTAAGAAAGACTGTCTTGACATCCATTTGATGCAACTCGAGATCAAAATGAGCCACTAACACCATAATAATCCGAAAAGAATCCTTGGTAGAAACATGCGAGAAGGTATCCTTATAATTAATGTCTTCTCTTTGATTGAAGCCCTTAGCAACAAGCTTAGCTTTATACTTTCCTATCTGACCTTCAGAATTATACTGGGTCTTGAAAACCCATTTATAGCTAATTGGCCTATAGCCACAAGGTAGTTCAACTTAGTTGACACACCCCGCCCCGTGTAACACCACTAGATTCGGACGTGACATGTACCGATGATAGATACCAACTAAAAGTCGAACACACCATCAAGGCTACTACAAATACAATATATCACTTTTTATACATCATTTTTCTAACAAAATTTCGGCATTATCTCCCCTGTAAACAGGGCTAACCAACCTGTGATCAATTTCATACAAATCCCAAACTATAGCACAACACAAGAAAGATAAGCCAAAATCTCCACTTTTACCAAGATATACAATGAAAATACATATGGATACATAATACATAGTGAGCCCCATAACTATCCACAAGATGATGTAAAATCACATCTAGACATGAACATGTGTCCTAAAACACTGACTACATGTTCTATGAAGTGAGTCATACTAACAAACTCTGTCGTGTGGCTCTGACTCCAAAATCAAGGCTCAACTCCAAAAGATGCTCAGATTCTCAACTACCTCCTTATAAGAAAAAACGTGAAAAAATATATGAGTTGATAGTTCAGTGAGTGGAGAAATTCAAAATAAATATACTTTTTCATTTATACATTTTTATTGAAAATCAAATTCATACCATTTGATAATTCACAAGCTACCATAATGTAATTATAACAAAAAAGTGAAATATTCACATAAGGTCATAAAAATATCATCTTAAAATCATGATATAACATCAGCTGATAACCATGCTATAATCTCATTACATCAAACGTGCTGAAAATTCACCAAAAATGTACCATCTGACTGAAATATGTAATCCGCCTCTCGGGCTAAGAGCTCTTGCTACGGGCCTTTGGCCCCCTCCACGAACGAAAGCGGGTCTCAAAGACCTCTCATAATCATTTCTAGAACACGGTCAAGGCCCCTCTGTGAACTATATGTACACGATTAAGACCAATGTCAGGTCAAGACCCTCCGTGTAGGATAGAACACGGCCAAGGCCCCTCTGTAAACTAGAATAAGTATATAATCATGGGTATTTTTCTAGCCGATCTCAATATTACATGTTTCACATACCAAACAAATCTCAATATCACATGTCTTACATAACAAGTCACAAATATGCCATAAATAATCTTTGATATTCCACTTGTATCATAATAAAAGAGATTTCCATAATAACCATATAATTCGAACACATAATTGCACATACTTTGACAATATACTTAATTTATAAATATTTCAAATATATTTATATTTTTCCACTTACAGAACTATGTACGCCAAAATCAATTCGATTTGTACGCTGTCTCGATATCCGTATCGTCGACTGAAATATAATATAATTTTTAAATCAACAATTAACTAATTTAAGTAATTTCAATAATTAAATAGGCGATACCTAAACATAATTATTTCACATTTAGGCGATTTCTAAAGTCTCTTTAATTACTAAAATTAATTTTTCTTTCATTTTACTCAATTTCATAGTTTATTACACTTAACCCCTTCAATAAAATTAAATTTAACCTAACAATCTAACAACTATAAAATCAAACATAACTTAACAATAAGTAAATTTTATTTACCTTTCGAAATTGAGAAATTCAAGCCTAATAGTATAACTCACTTGATTCCTAACACGTTGGCAAGTTCCCCCCCCCCCTTTTTCCTGCTTTTCCTTCCTCTTTTTCCTTTATCTTTTTCTCTTTTTTTCTTCTCTGGTCCATTTTCTGTTTTGGTGTGTGGTGTTTGTTTTATGTTATTACTTTGTTTTTGGTGTAATTGGATTGATATCAATCCAATTCCACCGCCTCGTATACTATATTTAATTTTATTTTTTTTGTTTGACTTTTTAAAAAAAAAACATAATGTATTACAAACTCATCCCCTTAAAAGAATTTCGCCCTCGAAATTCAATTGATCATATGTGAAAAAGTTGTGGGTACTGAGAACGCATCTGCTCTTCACTTTTCCATGTCGCTTCTTCTACATTATGATTTCTCCACAAAACTTTAACCAAAGGAATAGTCTTCCTACGCAAGACCTGTTCCTTTCTGTCCAATATCTGAACTGGTTCTTCTTCATAGGTAATATTTTCTTTCAGTTCTACTGGTTGTGATTCCAAAACATAAGATGGATGTGGAATATACTTACGAAGCACAGAAACATAGAACACATCATGAATTCTGGACAATTCTGTTGGCAAAACCAATCGATACGCAACTGGACCGATGCGTTCAACAATCTCATATGGGCCAATACCTCAGACTCAATTTACCTCATTTACCAAATCTGATAACACCTTTCCATGGAGACAATCGCAGGAAAACTCTATCTCCAACATCAAAT